>NC_056731.1:225821776-225911776 GCF_019279795.1 Protopterus annectens
TAATTGTGTTACTAGTGGGTTGGTTTATTTAGTGACGTGTGAAGTTTGCAGTGCTTTCTATGTAGGGAAAACTGAAAGACGTTTAAAAAGACATATTTATGAACACTTCTATGATATAGGTAGAAGTAATGACAAAAATGCTTTATGCAAACACCTACAGAATTGCACTCAAGCAAACTTTTTATTTTTTGTACTTGAAGTCGTCCATAAGGATGCTAGAGGGGGTTCTTGGGAAACCCGCCTTGAATATCGTGAGTTGTACTGGCAGGTTTTCTTGGATGCTGGGAGATACCCTGGTCTTAATGAGAGTATTTCCCTAGCACCACTATTGAAGTTAAGAGCAGCCAAATAGTAAGAAATGAAAAATTTCTTTATGAGCCACTAGAGGGTAGTATTGCATTGGTTTTTATGTTGTACATACAGTTTTCTCACTTGAATGAAATATTTTTAAACTTTTTTACATTTTATACATTCTAACATATTTATTTATTGCAGTATTTATTAGTATTTAAATATTTATATACAAAATGTTCATACTTTTCATATTCAACACATCAAAGATCATTGGAATTGAATTAATGTTTTTTAAAGTGGTGCCTTTTTGTATTTAGTATATGTAATTAGTGTCAAGCTTTTTGGGTTATTTAAGGGCTTGTTGTTTGTTTTTAGGGGTTATCTGATGAAGTCTTGATAGACAAAAACGTATGGTGAACTGTGAGCATTAATAATTTGTAATAAAATATTATACCGTAGTTTGTGGACTGTGTTTTCTACAACAGCACTCATTTTTGGTTACTGGTTGTCGGTTGGAGTTGTTTCTTCCCCTCATTTTTGGTTCTTGTTTTTTGTTTACCTTCTATGTCCCAGTCTTATAAAGTTTATCACTTCATTAGCTTTGAGCGTTAAGGCATACCTCGTATGGAGAGTAAGAATCTATACTTCAACTTGAGAGCATTGTTATAATCAGTATCTTAACGTTGTTTCATGGCTGCTTTATTTTATATTTAAAATTTCTTAATGGTATGTTATTTAAGCACTTTAATTAATATAAATTGGGTGTAACAAAATAAGCATTGATAGGGCGCAAGGCTAAATTGTATTGTTCCCTTCATATGGCTATATTTTCTGGTGGTGAAGTCAATTGGGTCTGAATTGTGTTTACATACATGGTGTTTTAGCCCAGTCGCGCCCCTGCAGCTGTGTATCATCTGCTTAAGAAATTTTATCATCAGAAGGACTCTTCTGAGAAGCAGCTGTTTAAGCCAGCCCAACCATCAGTGTGAAGACAGTGGGAATGAACTGTGATTGTAATACTGATAATATAGTGAGAAAAGACATTGCAAAATATTTTGTTTGCACAAGAGATAATGGCTGGAATTGATAGATAAATGCTGCAGAGCACTGCTTTTTTTCCTGAGGTAATCACTGCACAATGAATTACATAACCTTTCAGAGACATATTAGCGACTGAATAGTGATGACAGTCAGATAGAAGGACCATGTAAATAAAATGAAATGTAGTGCTAGGAGTCATAGTTATAAGTAGCTCGAATGCTGGATTAGTGCTGCAGTAAAGCTCATGACTGACATCATGTAGATTACAATGAAGGCAGGCTAGTACAGCTGACCTAGTGTGCATGTGCACACCCAATGTAGACTTAGACAGATGCAGCTCCTACTCATCAGCAAAAGAAGGGCAGCACAGCCTGCCATCATATAGACCAGTGTGGGTCTACACAGCAGCATTCTACATGTTCCATGATATAAATGGAGACTAAATGGGGTTGTTAAGCAAGCAGGACAGGGAACAAAAACATGCAGAGGGAAGCACACAAAGATAGCCATAAGGTATGAAAGGTGGGTGAAAAAGGGGCATATATTTTGGGGAGAGTCTCTTTTATCATAAATAGAGAAGAAAAGTAGATGAGGAAGGTAGAGAGGGAAGGTTGGCAATAATATAGATGAAGAAGGGCTGGTATCAGGGTCATACAGACAAACATTAAATACAGATCCAGACAGATAGGAGCTGTTGACACATAAAAGGATGGGAGGACAGCAGATGGAGACAGACATACTGACAGTGAACAAATGATGTCGGGGAGAACTGGAAAATGAACAAAGAAGGGGGAGTAACACATAAGGAATTGAAGTAGGACAGGGATAGCATAGAATCCTGGCAGAGATGTTGGTCAGGTTTGCACAGGGGGATCAAATCCAGGGATCAGTCCTCTGGATGATAGATGTTATGGGCAGCTTGCTCCTTTGGTGTCTGATGGGTGGAACCTGCCAGTTGCATGACTCCATGAGTAACACCAGCAGGCACTCCTCATTTCTGACATAGATATCCGCTGAACTTCAGTCCCACCAACCCCCACATCTGATACTAGAAGATATGAGCAGATTCCTCCTGACTACTGTCAGAAGATAAGCAGCCAAGGGGGGTACTAGTAACCCCCCCTAATCATCTGCAGGCAGGCATCCATTATCATCCTGCTGACAGGTAGACCTGGTTGTCATTTGTGACCCATAACCAGAACCTTTGGCTAGATCAGGCCAACGTAAGCTTGGTCTCACTTCCTCTTCCACAAATAGACCTGCAGAAAGATGACACAGTAGGAAACAAACACCACACCTCAAACACCATCCGCACCTACACAGCACATCCACATATGAGGAAGTCTTCCACAACAACATACCACCAAAAAAGAGATCTCTGAGTGAAAAACACACAACTCCACTGCCCACCACACCACAGATAGTGCACACACCTGTGGCTCACAGCCACTAAGGCCAAAATATAAACCCAACATATTAGTCATAGGAGACTCCATTGTGAGACAAACAGATGTGCCCCTTACCAGGCTGGATAAGGAGAAAGTCACAGTTAGTTGTTTGTCAGGTTCCAGAAGATGCCAGATCAGCCATGCACTCAGTTCTCTCAACAGGTACTGTTATGACTCTGTCATAGTCCATGTTGGCATGAATGCCTTAAGATGTACCTCCCTGGAGACATGATCGAGCTTGCTGAATATGTGTCCAAGGCAAGTATGTTCTTGGGGTTAAGAGCATTCTACCATCACCCAGAATGAAGCCTCAATACAAACAGAAAATGATTGACTTTAACAATTGGCTTAGCATCTGGTGTCATTCCAAGGGGATCCAGTACCTGACAGTCTGGGATAACATGACTGACAAACCATGATGCTTTGCTAGAGATGGCCTGCATCTGTCTCCCTTGGGCGTCAGGCTCCTAGCAAAGGCTTTTGATTCCCCCATAGTGTCTTTTTTAGGCAATGCCATGAGGTCAAACTACCAACATGAACATTTCATCAAAACGCAAATTAAAAGTCATGCTGCTAAATGCTAGGAGTCTAAACAGAAACTGCACTCATTGCAAACATTCTTAACCCTGGAAGATTCTGACATTTGTGGAGTCACAGAAGCCTGGTTTAAAGCTGTGGACAGCACCCCAGCCATACCAGGTTAGTCATGCTATCATACATTCAGACCCCAAACCATGGTCAGCAAAACCAAAGGAAGTGGCATTGCAGTACATATAAAAGACATGCATACATCCAGGCTGGTCAAACAGTATGATGCACAGGAGACACTTCAGGTGCAGTTAACAATTGACAAGACCCCTATTCAAATCATAGCTAGCTACAGACCCACAACTTTGACTCAAGATGCCCACTCCACCTATCTGGACCTCATCAAATCTATCAAGATTCAATCCTTTACCCTAATCCTGGCTGACTTTAACTATCCAACCACAAATTGGAAGAACTACTTATGCCAAAACTCAAATGCCCAGAGATTCCTTGATTTCCTCAATTCAGATGCCTTGGACCAGCTGGTTGACACCTCCACAAGAGGTGAAAATATCTTGGACTTGGTATTGACCAACATGAGTAACCACTGCAGCATCCCTATAGTGTCATCATCTCTGGTAAGATCTGATCACAAAGCAGTCAGTTTCAAAGTCACTACCCCCCCCCCCCCCACCAGCTATGGTCAAACAAAAAACTTCTCCAAAGCTGATTTCAACCTCCTGAGGGAAGGTATAAACAGCTTCACAGCGCCTCTCTCTCCATAGGAACTGTCACATATGTCCAAACCTGCACCAAAGTACTATATGAACATTTATATAGCTGCATGGAATCAGGAATACCTAACAGGACGAAATCCTCCTCCTCAAGGAAGAGTAAACCTATCTGGTGGACATCTGCAGTAAATAAACTCTATAATAACATTTAAAACTATTGCTGTCCAGGACCAAGAAGGAGCAGGTGCTTAATTGTAAGCAATCTCTCCTTAGCCTGAACAAGCAAATAAGAGCACTAGTGAAATCATCCAAAGCAAACTTTGAGTCTAAACTGGCCACATCTACTAAAGACAGTCATATGGCCTTCTTCGCATATGTCCGCAATCTCAAAGGAAGCACCCAGATCTGCTCAGAATTGGTGGTTAAGGGCATGACATACACCAATGCCATAGATATAGCCAACCTGCTGGCAAAGAGGTTCAGTGAAAACTTTACCCCTCTGTCCCCCCATCAGTAAATTGGGACATCCTCAGCACCTGTCCCACCCTCCCCTTCGGCAAAAAATATAGCCTCCATGGAACCCAATAACATCCCAGGCTGCATCCTACATGAACTCAGGCAGGAACTTGCAGCACCATTAGGCACCCTATTTAACCAAAGCCTGAGTACTGGGTTTGTCCCAGTCATATGGAGGACAGCCACAGTCATCCACTGATCCAGGAAATTATAGACCCATCAGCCTAACTAGCCTGATCTGCAAGGGCATGGAGCAGATTACCCATAGACCTCATTAACAAGAACATTGGCAACCTCCAAACAGTCGATCCCACATGGTTTGGTTTCTTCAAGGGGAGCTCTTGCCTGTTAAATTTGGTTGATGTCTTTGAGACAGTCAACAAAGCCATGGACAAAGGGAAGATGGTGCACATCACCAACCTTGACTGGGCTAAAGCCTTCAATACTATTTCCCACTTGGGTATAATACATAAACTCTTTCAACTAGTTATCAATCCATATGTTACCAGATGGGTAGCAAACTGGCTTACTGATAGGACCCACCTAGTCAAAATAGGGGAAGTCACCTCAAGCGGTAGACCCCGTAATGAGATGTGTACCCCAGGGATCGGTCTTGGGGCCTCTGTTGTTTGGGATCTACTTTTCTGAGGTGCAGGCCAAATCCAGTGGGCTATGGCTGACCAGATTTGCAGATGACTGCAAGCTGGGTGCTGTCATCAATTCCCCTAGTGATGTGGACATCCTCCAAAAGGGTCTCACCCAAACAAATGACTGGTGCCAGAAACATGGCCACAAACTGAATGCCAAAAAACGCATCATCGTCCCCTTTGAAGAGAGTGATATCCCCACAAATTATCACACTAATAACAAAGTCCTAAGCACACAATCAGTCGTGAGGGACTTGGGCACCCAGGTTGATAGCAAACTGACTTTTGACCACCATATTGCCTCCATTGTACGGAAAGCTTTCTACATGGTCCACTTCAATAGTAAGGGTATCTCATCCAGGGACAAGGTGGTCATAACATCTCTGTATTCTTCCTTATAAGACCCATTATTGGGTACAATGCCCCCTTTGGCATATACCTTACAAAGCACATGCAGCTGTTAAACAGACCACAGAGGTTCCTCACCAGGAGAATCCAGGACCTCAAACATCTACCCTACACAGATAGGATAAAGGCCCTGTTCCACTACTCAGTGTCATACAGACTCCCCAGATGTGACCTCTGCCTGGCATACAAAGCAATTTCAGACCCCGCCTTGATGGGACAGCTGTATATTCACAAGTTAAGCTCCACTCGAGTAACCCACACTTGCGACTTCAAACTGGTCTGTGACATCAACAGGACTTGTTGATGAGACAGGTTTGTGTCCCAGAGACTCCCACTTTTGTGGAATAGACTCCCTCTCCATGTCAAGCAGAGTACCTCATTAACTCTTTTTAAGTGCAACCTAGATAACTGGGGTTCCTATTACATGAACTTACTTTATAAAGTTTGAATGTCATATGGTTGACACCATATGATCGAACTTTGAAAAGTTCAAAGGTTAAATTTTACTGCGCCGTACAGTGAAGAATGGGAGAATTTCCCTTTTCTGTACTGAAGTGTGATCTTGGAGTTGGTATATTTAAGTAGGGGGGTGCAGGGGGCGTTAAGGTAAGTTTTTTTTTTTTTATGTTTTATTATATATTCGAAGTTTCAAACTTCAATCATATGTTGTCGAACATATGGGATTTGAAGTTTTGAAACTTCGAATATATAATATAGACCCGATAACTGGATAGGGAACAGAAAATACACCCCTAGGATTCCACCTGTGTCCCTGATGGACAGTGGCATCCGGTGCTGACTTGTTGGAACATGGGCTAAATTCTTGGCTAGGCTTGTAAGGGCCTCAGGGCCAATAGCCTAGTAATTTCCTATGATCGTATGATCCTATGATAACACAGTTGTTGTACTTCAGTAGAGTTGCATAGATAACAAACACACCCTGCTGCTAGAAGAGTCACTCATTTCATGCTCCTGCATCACTACAAAATAAAGTATATGCTCCTATGTATACATTTTAAACAGGTAAGGCACCTGAGCACCATAATACTGAAAAAAAATGTAAAAAAAATGCTTATGGTACATCTCACTCTGTCTGTGCTTAACCTCTGCCTTCTTTGTCCAAGGAGTGGCACCAGTTTAGGACACTGCAGTAATGATAACTCTGCTTACCATAAGGGGTGATGCCTGTGGTAAGCCCGTGACAGGCAATCACCTTCTGTAAGGGCCCATCATAATGCCCTAGCATGTGCTTTTATCAGTCCCCATGCAGGAAGCATAAGAAAATATTGGTCTCCATAGCACACCATGCTGGGTTCAATATTCCACAGTACCTAAAGTAGCCATGGCCATGCAATTATGTCAGTTTGGGGAACAACATGATAGCCACAGGTAATGGAAACATTTGTAAGTCATGTGTCACACAAAACAGCACTTGCACCATGGTGCTACTGTACATCTCAATCACTGCACATCAGTGCTAAGAGCACAAACTATATTTGTCAGATGCTTTATGGTCACTGTGACATGCCTGGCTTTCACCAACATATCTTAGTAGTACAATGTGCTATTGCAGCAATTCAGAAACAGTGACACTAAATACTCTTATTAGCAAAGCAGCCATGCTAATTGTCCCTTGTTAGTGCAATTAAAAAACAGTGGTGTTATGTTGTGCAACCTACCTCAATACTGTATATCTGTAGAACAGAGTAATTTCAACAGATAGTCTATAAATGGGCAGTTTTACAGAGTTAAAGCATAAGCTACAATGTTTAAAGAGTCCCACTTGATAAAGTATAGCAGAAAGAAAAAAACAGACCATCTGGTGGATGTCAGTCATACTAAAGCAGATATTGTGGTGTTCTTGTAACAGGACACTGGTATGGCACTACACCACCTGTTCTGTGGTTTTAGGGGTCTACCTGTGTGTTTTAGAGGGTGAATAAGTACAATGGAAATATTGTGAAAGACATTCCACAGGAGGTTTGGGGTTGTAGAACCCCATGTGGAAGCATGGCTACAGTATAGGAAACCTGTGCACAGCATTAACTGTGGCAGATAAACATATGCATAAAGGGCTATCAGAGCTTGTGGTCAGGGGAAGTGGGGTAGGAAAGGCATCAATCATGGCACAAACAGGTGCATAAAAAGGGGGTAGTCATAAGTACAATTATCAGGCTGCACTCTATATACATATACTGACCGGCATGTTTTGTCCACGCAAACATCAAGTCACCCTGGTGGATTTTCAACATCAATAAGCTCTCTAACAGAAGGAAGAAAATCATGGGAAAAACTAGGAGGTGCAGCACCTAGAAGGATAAAAAGCACTCCCAAACTAAACAAACAACTCAGAGGAAAAAGAAAAGTGCATCAAAGTCAAATTTGAGGTAAATTTGGCCTCCAAGGCCAAGGACAATCACAACGCATTCTTTAACTATGTCAGCAATCTGAAAGGCAATACACAATTGTGTGCAGAGCTCTCTCTTAGAGGAAATACCTATACTGAGCTAGAAGATATAGCAAACCTACTGGCAGAAAAAGTCAGCTCTAACGTTATCCATCTCACTCTCCCTCAACTTTCCCTCAGGAAATGCCATCAAATATAACTCCCCCTACTATCACTAGGGAACAGGTCCTCAATGCTCTTGCTAAGGTCCAGATCACTGCATCAATGTACCCAGACAATATCCAAGAATGCATTTTAAATAGCAAGAAATTTGATCTATCAGGCCCTTTGGAATCGCCATTTAACCATAACCTCCAAGCAGGCTTCGTGCCTAATGAATGAAGAACAGCAGCAGTCATCCTTCTGCACAAGGATGGCCCATCTACAGACTTTGGAAACTATAGATTCATAAGTCTCATATGCAAAGTCATGGAAAGAATTATCACAGAAATGATCAATAATGTCATAGAAAACCTCCAGACACAAACCCAGCCCATTTGATTTCGTCAAGGGCAGGTCATGTCTACTCAACCTGGTGGACTTTTTTGAGAAGGTCACCAAAGGAATGAATAAGGGTAAAATGGATCACACTATCTACCCTGACCTGGCCAAGGTGTTGTCAACAGGTCTATATCATATGAGCGAATCGCACAAATTATGAACGCTCATAATATTGAACGTACTGGACCTCGAAGCGCTATTTCTGAGATTGTGATACAGTGAAGAATGGGATATTTGCCCTTTCCTCACTGTAGTGCAATCTCGGAGTTGGAATATATATTTAGCTGGGGGTGTGGTGGGTGCAGCCTCCCACAATAGGAAGTTCAAGGTCCGGTACGCTCGATATTATGAGTGTTCGCAATTTGTGCGATTCGCTCATATGATATAGACCGGTTGTCAACGATCTGTTCTATGGCAGGGTGACCTATCTCGACACCTTCCTTTATCCATTGGTGTCCCTCAAGGATCTATCTTGGGCCTCTTCCTTTTCTCCCTCTTTACTAATAATCTACACACAGCTACTCCACATGGTTCTATAATACCATATGCAGATGATTCAGCACTTATCTGTGCTGCCACTTCTCTATCAACTCTTCATTCTCAAACATAGAAATCTTTCACTTCTGTTGAAGCATGGTTAGCCAATGCCTATCTAATCCTGAACCCAAACAAAACTAAATTATTACTCTTCCAACCTAACAAGACATCTATCTCATGCCTAACATTTAACATAATAGCCAAAGACAATACTGCCATCTCCCCGACAACCCATACAAAGCTTCTTGGAGTGGAAATAGACAATATCCTAAAATTTTACTTGCATATCTCCCTAACTATAAAAAAAGTCCATAAGAAACTTGGAAGTCTATATAGGCACAAACAGTTCTTGACCACAATGGCCAAAATTACATTAGCACAAACTCATCTGCTCTTCACTCTACTATATGCCTCTCCAATTTTAACTAATCTAAGCTAGAAGCATGTTATAATAAAATTGCTAAGTTTACATCTGACTGCCCATATAGAACACATCATTGTACAGCTTTAAGGATACTAGACTGGCTTGAGCTTCCCAACATTATTCTTTACAACCAACTCTCTCTGTCACAAAATTGTAACACAATCAACTACAGCCCCTGCACTACAAAATCCCATCCTTCCTTACAGTTCCAGCAGACCACTTCGCTCTACCAACAAGAACTTACTCACCGTCTTCAAGGCCAGCAACACTGCAGGAGAATCTTTGTTTTCCAACTATATATCTCTTATATGGAACTCTCTTCCTAGCTCCATTCTCTCAATCTCATCCACTAACCACTTTAAGCCATCACTTAAAGCTTATCTAAAAAATAAGTGGCTATGTTCCTGTACTAACCCCTCATGAGTGCTTTGATACATCACAGTATACCCAAAACATATCCAACTTTTCCCCCGGTGTTTAATCCTTTGTTCCTACCGACCTGTCTAAACCTTATATCTTGACATGTCATACCTACAAATAGTACTATCTATGTTCAAAGCCTAGGTTTTGTTGTCACGATATAACAAATTTGTATGTTATGTATACTACATTTTGTTTACATTATGCTTTATTGATTATTGTAATGTGTGCATGAACATTTATTGTTACTCATGAGGCTTTTCTCCCTGGGCCTCTACTGAAAAAAGGACCTGTGTCCAGTCGGACTTTCCCAGAAAACAAATGTTAAATAAATAAATAAAATAAATACCCCACTTGGACATTGTTGACAAACTCAAAAGGTTAGATATAAACCCTTGTGTTACCCAGTGGAGAGCCAGCTAGCTCAAAAACAGGATACAGGAAGTTAGAAGTGGGAAACCCAACTATCCAGAGAGGCCAGTCACAAGAAGAATCCATCAGGGATTAGTCCTGGGACTGCTTCTTTATGCCACTGACTTCTCTAAAGTCAAGGCCAATGTCAACACCTCTGGCTAACTAAATCAGCAGATGATTGCACATTATGAGCAGTCATGGAATTCCCGCTGATACCGATATTATCCAGAAAGGGGTGACACAGAAAAATAACTTGAGTCAGAGCCATGGAATAAAACTAAATCCCAAGAAATGCATAATAGTATCCTTCAGGAAGTCATCCAACCCTGGTAACTATTATATCAACACACCCCTAAAAGTTGACCCAGTTGTCAAGGACTCAGTGGCACACATAGACTGTAATCTAGCCTTTGATCATCACAGGTCTACAGTAGTGAGGAAATAATTCTATGTTGTGCAACTTATAAACAAAGGTACTGCATTTTGGTCTAAAGAGGTCATTGTTCCACTTTATACAGCATTCATCAGACCTATCATGGAGTACAATGCCCCTTATGGTATGTACCTAATCAGGTACAGCTAACAATTGGAATGTCCACAGAGGTTCCTTACTAAAAGAATACAGGGCATAAGTAACATGTCCTGTAAAGACCACCTCAAAGCCCTATCCCTGTATTCTGTCTCCTACAGTTTGTTAAAGAAACTCATGGTCTTGTTGATATTTTTTCTGAGTTTCCAAAAAGTCAATCATCTGACCCATATAAATATGTATATTATATTTTTTTATATTTTATATGTATATATATATATATATATATATATATATATATATATATATATATATATATATACACACACACATATATATATATATATATATCTATATATATCTATATATATATATATATATGTTCATAGGTATGTAGGTGTGCACTAGGCTAGTGGCCCTGGGGTCTTTGCAAGCCTAGCCATAGGATTACCCTGGCATCGTGCCACCCGATCTTAGTTCCTAGTTCCTCTGTTGAGTAGAGCAACTGGTGTTAGCCTGTTATCCCCGGGGTGAATTTTCTATTTCCCATCCACTCATCAAGATTTCTCTTGAAGAGGGTCAGCGAGGTGCTCTGCTTGACATGTATGGGAAGTCTATTCCATAGCATGGGCAGTCTCTGGGTTATGAACCTGCTCCTCCAGTACATTCTGTTGATTGTGGTAATGAGGTTGAGGTCTCTGGAGCATGTGGTGCAGAGGGATTGGGATTTCTTAGATGTAGCATTTCTAACAGAGCTGGGTCAGACATGGCTTTGTAAGTCAAGCAGAGATCACCCCTAAGTAGGCGATATGAGACAGAATAGTTGGAGGTTTTTTTGAGTCTGTCCATATAGGACAAGTGTTTAAGGCCTAGGATCCTATTTGTGAGGTACTTTTGTGGCCTCTACAGATGTTGCAGGTGTCTAGTGAGGTACATGCCAAATGGGGCATTGTACTCAATGATTAGCCTAATGAGGGAATAGGAGAAGGAGACAATGACCTATTTCTTCCTGGATGCAAAACCCTTAGTAATGAGATGTGCCACATAGAAGGACTTTCTGACCACAGTGGCAATGTGGTGATCAAAAGAGAGGTTATTGTCAACCTGTGTTCCCAGATCTCTTATAACACCTTCTGTGTTCAGTGGACTACCATCAATGTGGTAATTCATGGGAACCCAGTTTTTCCCAAAGGGGATGATGACACATTTTTTGGCATTGAGCTTAAGGCCATGGTTCTGACACCAGTCATTGGTGTCAGTGAGGCCATTCTGTAGGATGCCAACTTAATTTGGAGAGTTAATAATAATTCTCAGCTTCCAATTGTCTGCAAACTTGGTCAGCCAGAGTCCCTTCGTGTTGGCCTGGACTTCAGAAAGTAGATACCAGGACCCAGGACCAAACCCTGTGAGCCTCCACTCATGACTATCTGGCAGTCTGACTTGGAGTCAGCTACTTTCATACTGTGGTTTCTATCTGTGAGCCAGTTGGCAACCCACCTAGTGATATAGGGATTGATACCTAGCTTAGTGAGTTTTTCTATGATTCCTTGCTTTCATCCAGAACTCTAGTGACTGACTCAAAGAAGTCGACCAAGTTGAGCAGGCATGATCTACCCTTCACAAAACCAAACTGTGTGGGATCCAGAGTTTGGAGATTCCCTATATCCTTGTTTATTAGGTCCATGATGATGTGTTCCATAGCTTTGCATATCAGACTCATCAGGCTAATGGGGCGATAGTTCCCAGGGTCTGTGGTCGCTCCTCCTTTGTGGAGAGGGATGACTGTACCAGTGTGCCATTTGGCAGGGACAAAACATGAGGTAAGGCTGTGATTGAACAGGGCACACAGGTGAGGTGCCAGTTCACTCTGTAGTTCATGTATAACACAGCCACAGATATTGTCAGGTCCCATAGAAGCTGTATTCTTGGCCTTGAACAGTGCTGTTTTAACCTGTGCAGCAGTAATACTGGGTGCCTGGCAATCTACTGGTATTGTGATTGGTCCTTTGGGGGGTAAAGTCGGCACTGAATCTGTCGGCTAGTATATTGGCAATATCTGTTGGCTCAGTATAGGAGGTACCATTGTGCAGTAGCTCAGAGCAAATCTGGGTATTGCCGTGGAGATTCTTTACATAAATATAGAAGGCCTTGTGGTTGTCTTTACTATCTGCTCCAATATATATATATATATATATATATATATATATATATATAAAATATATATATGTATACAAGCAATAATGCCATTATGCCTGACAGGAATTAATGCCCAGTCAGGAGTGCTGTGTCAGGCCTTTACCAACCCTGGAAGGGCATTATTTCCCTGATGGTGTCCGTCCAGGAGGGTATTATTGCACTTAGGGAATGGTCTATCAGTTAAACTGCTTGTTAATTCATACTTTTGTTATTACTAAATACTTTTTTATATTTTGATGTAAAATATTTCCTTTTCCTAACATTTCAGACTTGCTGTAGCTTATGTAATTGCTGTTGGAAGAAGTATTTTATATTTAAAATACAAATGTACATTCAGAAGCATAGACAGACCCTCCCCCTTGTAGAATGTTTGATTTGCTGAGAATCATAGAGGATTATAGTCAGTCAATGTTGAGTTTCATTTATTTATTTGACATTTGTTTACCGGGAAAGTCCGACTGGGGAAAAGCCCATTTTCAGAGGAGGCCCAGGGAGAAAAGCTCCAGAAAACACATTTGCATATCTGCAAGTTATATATTACAGTTCAGCTACAGTACAGCATTTGTACAGAACATAAAATCGAACAAACAATAAAGTTGTCTTATATTAAAAATAATTAATAAAAGTAAACTAAATGTAGTTTAATATGCTGGAAAAGCCTTGCTTTCTTTCTTGATTAGGGAAGATCAAACATGACAACAGGTACACCCCATACATTTAACATATTTTTGAGGCAGATTAACATAACCTGGATATCACAGCAAATGAAACTTATTGCATTGCATTGCATATCATTTGCAGAGATATGTAGTACATGTTCTTCATTTCTTAATTCATCACATCAAGGGAAACTGCTAGCCTGATCTGCACACCCTTCAATTCCCTGATTGGAAGCAAAATTGGATATGGAAGGTGTGTATGGACATTATGTAAGGAGAAACGTAAAGTTTATTAATCAGGATTGAAGAAATTTTACACAGAAAATTAGAGAAAAAAAGGACAAGCAAGGACTAACAAAAAATAAAGGACTTGATATTCTCAGGTCGTCATTCAGAAGGGTTAGGGGAAATATCTGATTTTGATGCAAGTGCCTGTCAAGCTATTATTCTACAGAACTGCCTAAACTTAAAGTAAATAAAAGGGTACATAACCTATCAAAAGCAAACCACTAGCAATGGAACCAAAAAGTGGATGCATTTGGAAGTAGTACTGCTGTTACGGCACAGCTGCTTGGATAGAGCAGCAACATGGAAAGTCTCATTTCCTTTGCTTGAGAACAAGTGAAATGAAATACTTCTCTCCTTTGGGTCTGCTTCTGTGGGCTGGTGGTTATGTCTGTATGTCTGTTCATGCAGGTAATGAAAGTGAGCCATCAGCCATACTAATGGTAGCACAGATTTCTTTTTCCCTCAGTACCTACTGCCGCTGCCACTATTGCTTTGTAATATTTATTTTTGTTTTTTGGTTCACCCTGGCACTTGCCATGCAAGATATACTTGCCCATACCCTTCTTCCAGGAAGAGAGCTGGCTGGCAGGTATTAAGTGTTGCATCATGTGATGGGGTGAGGAGTTGTCTTCCTGTGTTACGCTCTTTTTCATTGCGACCCTTCAATGCTCAGTATACAATGATGTCACTGCAGACTTATGCATATGTTTCTCTGTGTTCAACCCACACCATATACATGGCAGCACTGACAAACTATACATTTTTGCCACAGTGCCCCCAACCTAGAAACGCTTACTGTATTTTTGAGCTCCAAAATTGCCTGTAGAGTGTTATATACATATTGATGCTAGCAAAGACTATATTAGTACACACTGCCTGGTCTACTTCACATGGTATACCCTTTCACCTATATGCACAGCTAAGGCTATTTAAAATGAATCTAAGGATGAGTTCTCTCATACTAATAGACAAAGAATGCCCTTTAATTATAACCAGATCATTTTGCTGGTAGTAGCTACAGCTCTTTTTCCCCCTGCCCTCAGATTGCCCCTTTTTGGGAATCCTGTTTAATTCCAGCAGATTATGCTAAAAGATATCCCTCGGTGAATGTAATACTGTTATGGGAACACATCTAACTCTTTAGTAAGACAGAGAAACAAAGTTAATTTCTTTTCTCCCAGCTTAGTACAACTTTGAGAAGCACTGAACGCACCTCGTTCATCTTTTATACCATACCGTAAATTTATAACCACATTTCTTATAATTGGTGACCACAGAAAAGCT
This sequence comes from Protopterus annectens, assembly GCF_019279795.1. Lineage (NCBI taxonomy): Eukaryota > Metazoa > Chordata > Ceratodontiformes > Protopteridae > Protopterus > Protopterus annectens. The sequence goes on from NC_056731.1 coordinate 225,837,091, forward strand.
TCCCAATTCTACATCCCATAATTACTAAATTAAGAACTCCGACAAAGTTGCAGCATATTTTCTCTCTCAGTAATAACATCATTTTACTATAGACCTTCGCGCACACAGTTTTTCAATGTAATCATTATTGGACAGTCTGGGATCAACACTGTCTGGCAGTTAATGTACAGGATTAAGGCTCTCAGCTGTTACTGAGTTGCTTCCTTTCATCTCCTTTTGCCTCCTTGACCAGACAGTGCTCCAGGTCACCCCTGAAAAGGGACACTTTGTGTCCAGTGGACTTACCTGGTTAACATGCATGTAAAAATATTAATCTTTTGATGTTAATTAACTACACTAGTGCCTGCTCCATTTAAGGAGTAACAGTTACCTGCCCTTCTGTTGCCTATGCACACAAAGGCTGATCTTAAAATATTTACTGAAAGGTTATTATCCTTGACCCTTAAAGATTTAGACCTTATTATTTATTTATTTATTTATTTAAATGTTGTACTCTTTTTTTTTTTAGACGTTATCATTTTGGCCAACATCACATCATCTGGATATTTTACCACAATAGTTTTAGAGCCTACGACAGTTAAATTTTAGTGGTGGCTCCTGTTACAGGCACCTCTGTCAAGTCAGTAGCACTTGTGGTATAACAGGAAACTGTAGCAGAGTCTGCACAGGGCTGTAATCTAGTGGTAAGGAAGTATCCAGTTTTGCCTTTTTGGAAGACTGGCCAGGACTGAATCACAGCCAAGGAAAAAGGTGTATTGCAAATTAGTTTTAACATAAACTTAACTCTGTTTCAAGAAAAGAGCCCTTTTTTCACCTGGTAATCCTAGTCTTACAACTTTGACACCATCACTATTTTTGATCTGATACTTTAAGGGTGGTATTCATAGTTGTTGAGGTTAGGCATTATGGGAAGTTGCACAAGTTATGCATAAGCGCAATTGAGGCAATTCATAGACAACAGTTCTGCAGACATGCACTTGTTTTAAATAGCCTGAGGAGACTGTAGGTATAGCATTTAATACCACATAAAAGTTGAAAGCTAATGAAAATATAGTTGTCTTATCATAATTAAATGGCCTTCCTGCCTTATTGTGATTCATAGTAGTTTTTTATGTGCATCTGCATTTTGCACAAAAGGGCTAGAAAATTCACTGCAGTGATTTTACTATCTGCTTTGCAATCACTGGAGTTGCATAAGATTGTTGTTATATTACCTTTTACCTGCATTTACCAGTGAAGATGGATGAGATGCAGGCAATGTCTGCCACACCTGCAGATTTCGTATATGTCAGCAATTGAAGTGATGCATTTTGTAATTGTACCATCGGTAAGCATGTATCAGCGTAGAGGGGAAAGTGACACAACTGCTGGTTATAGTGGAAGGGTTTCAGTGAGGAGAAGCAGGTGGTATAACACACTTTCCTGGCTGTACTGTTAGGTCCACATGCAGTGTCCTCATTACCCTATGTGGATCATTAGTTATGAGGAAGTATTTCCACTCTGAAAATGGGTTTCACATTTTTTTGGTGGCATTCTCTGTTTTCTTCACATTCCAAAAGGAAGTGCTGTAGTAGCTTTCTGTGTCACTGGAATGTTCTATGTAACTGGAATGCTGTGCGAGTACTGCCCCTCCTGTTACTGATTTTGAAAGGTATCATACATAGTGCCCTCTACTTCTCCTTTATTGCAGTACTATCAGCCAATAACTGACTCACAACCTAAGCTGTCCCTGTGTGTTTTGCCCCCCAACATTTCCAAGAAGGTGGCCCCTTATGTCCTCAGAATATCCACAGGAATGTCATCACCCTTATGACTGAAGCTGTTGCTCCTGTCTTATTCCCTGCTGTTGTATCGTAACACCTGCCATCTTTCTGTTAAAGCTTTAGTAAATGTAGACAGTGAATGGCCAGTGAATGGCTCGTGTAACAGATGCAACTTGCAGCTTTAGGTATGACTTGTAGTTTTCTATGCTCTTTTTCTACTGTCTGTGTTGTTCTGGCTTCTGCTGCTGAGACAGTCAAGTGTGCACATGTTTGTGCTTGTAGAAAGTACAATGGATTTTATTCATTATTTGAATTCACCTGCCCCTTATCCAGTCAGAGTGGCAAATGTAAGCAATAATCACCATGATACATGTAGACAGCAGTAAAAATGGTACTTCACAGATTTCCCCAATCGTGTCATTCATAAGTAGAGAAAACACATTAAATTGCTTGTGTTAGCAGTAAAGAAAGGCTACTGCTCAACAGGTGACAATGAATTAAAGTGATTCCTACCTTTTCACACTCATTTCTGCTTGTCCTAGTTAATAAAAAAAAATTACATGGACTGATGGCAACAAATGCTGATAAGAGTAGCCCAAAATGGAGGGCTGTGGAAAACTGGGGGTGATTTAAAAACTTATTTTGCAAATTAGGCCCAACCACAGTGTGCCTTATAAATCAAACCACAGCACGTGTGTATCTTCCCTCTATGCTCTAGTGCAATAGTATCAACATACATACAGTTTCCTCTGTATACAATGGTACCTAACTGAGGATGACTGGACACGGCTGCACCTTACTGTAATAAAGGCTGAACATTCTTTCTTAGTTGATTTGCATACTGATGTAGCACCACTGTCCAAACTTTGGGCACTGGAAAACCTTTTTTAATGGAAGTGCACTGGATAACATACTAAAGCTGTACACAACTTCTTTTCATTTCATGTACGGTTGTAACATGCAACAAGGCATGGGCTGAAATATAAACTGAAACGGTTTCAGACAAAATCCGCTTTCAATTTAGCATCATTAGCAAGTGAGAAACTTCTGAAATGTCATGAAATACTGGAAAACTGCATATGTGAAAAAATATGATATTTGACTAGTTTGAATTAGACTATTTCCTGCAGATAAGGGACAACTTATACTAACTCGATGTACTCGTATCTTAATTAAATAAGGAGTCAGTCTGAGCAAACAAACTCATTTATTTAGAATGAAAATAAAAATACAAGAACAATGTTTTTACATTTATTACAACAGAATAATAAAATTCTAATTATGTTTTTTTTTCACAGTAAAACCTTTCATTAAGTGTACTTCCAGCTGCATCATTTATGTTATGCAGAAAAAAGCAAGACCGTGTCAAACACAAATACAACAAATGAAACATAATTCAGTTTTTTCACACTTTCATGTCAATAATGTTACAGAAGTAGATATTTTGTAGAGCTAGCCATACTCTTGGTAAACACTAGACCATGCCTTGTGTCACTTTTTAATACCTGTGGACTATGGTAAACCCTATAAAAATGTTCTGCTGCAGCCATTATTGCATAAATACAGTGTCCGTATAAATCTATATTTAAATATCTGCAACAGCATATTAATATACATAAAATATTGTACATCTTTACATAATTTTTGTTTGACTTGTGCGTTTAACTTCTACTACCAAATGATAGTTGTAGAATATATAACAACATCATGACAAATTTATAGAATGGAAGATCAACCAATGATGAACGGCAACTCCAGAAATGCAAACTGGATGAGTTAGTCTCATTGGATTTATATGTCTTGCAAAGCTTTTACATTTGTTGACTATATTGTAAGATCATAGGTGTAAATGCCATTTTGTCAGTCTTTGGGATTTTCCTTTGGCCATGTGAGTGTGGAGTTAAAAGTAAAGTGGGTAAAAGACCTCTTACATAGGGGTTGCAGGGGCTCACGCCTCACAATTTAAAATTTCTTTTACCTGAAGTTTTGATTCATTCAGTATACCGTCAGAAGGTTACACTTCACTGAGTTATAGTACAGCCACTGATTATTGCCCAGAGTTATCCATCTGTACAGGTCATGGTAAACAATTGAGCATTTGTAGACAGAGCAATAATATAGCATTTAATACCACATAAAAGTTGAAAGCTAATGAAAATATATTTTGTATAACAATAGTACTTTATAAGTCCTGCAGGTTCGTGTTGTTTATTGTCAGTAGAAACCATTATAAGGAAAACATTCCACAAAGGTGCAGTGCAATTTTAAAAAGGACATGGGACAATTGAAGAACATGAAATAGGGCTGGGGACATTGAAATAGGGCTGGGGACATTGAAACAGTGCTGACTCCATCATGAGAGGGCAGACTGTGTTGTCAAGTCAACTTCTGCTCCCAAGCATATGTAATGTATTTAGGAATGGTGGTACATTTGATCAGAGAAAATACATGACTTTACAGTCTGAACTCAGAATTATGAAGCAGCTTAGGGCTTCATCACAATGCAGCAGTCTAGACAAAATGGTAGAATCTACTGAAATGCAAGTAATATGGTTCTAATTGTCAGGGAGAAGTTTAAAAAGACTCTTACTTACAAATATACAACTTGCAGTTTTTCTCTTTCAGGCCCTGTATGCAATTGAACGAACGAACGAAGATGAACATTAACAAGATTAAATAAAGAAAGTGAATGGTAGAGACTAAATCTAATTTTGACCATCTGCATCATGATGCAATTAGCAGCCTATTATAAATGGAGTAGAAAAAAGTGGACAAGGGAAAGCTATGCTTGTTACAGAAATAGCCATTCTGGACTTCACTACCCCTGAAGTCATCATGCTTTACAAGAAGTGTCTTCTTCATCAATACTTGATTCAAATAGAGGTGTAAATGTATTAAAATGATCACGCTGCAAAATACTATAGGCATGTACCCCAAAAATACAGACTTGTGAAAGCTTTGTTTTACCTACTGGGCACACAACTCTAGATTATGATATATTGACTAGTGATGGAGGAAATGCAACATGGTATGAATAGAGTGATTGACTCTCTGTGTCAAAAGCCTTGCAACCTCACAAAAAGCAGTATGCAGTATTTCCCAATGAATTTATACAAAATACTACTCGCAGTCAAGTTCCAAGTGTACAAAAACACTGTCAGGGATTCAAGTAGCTTTTAGTGCATGCAGGCTGCTGAGCCCACTTGAACTTGAAGATACATTTGGGCAAGTAGCTGTGGGGGGAGAAGGATTTTAGGGTTAGGGAGTGGGAAGGAAGTTTCAAAGTTAGGGAGCAATCAGTAAATTTATGTTTAGGGAGGGGGCAGCAGTTTTAGGTTTAGGGAGTGAACAGGGACTTTAGATTTAGGGAATGGAGTAGAAATTTAATGTAAGGGAGCAAGGACTTGGGGTAGGAACTTTGTGGAAATTTTAGGTTAGAGTTTAGGTTCTGGTAAGTCTATGCATTTTTATAGGGTTGGGTATGGAGAATGTTACATTCAAATGGGAGACTGGGCTAGTGAAAGTCTGAACACTTGCTTTTTTGAGCAAGTGGCATTGGAAAGGTGTGTTGGGTGCTATTAATATGTTAAAATTTGTAGTAGATTCCAATCTATGTATACAAAACTGGCAAAACTGTGGGAGTTTAATTGAGAAGTTATAACAAGCGTCTCTTCACTTATTGAGTGTACTATTGATCACCATGGTATGAATTGTGCCCATACCACTTTCTCTGACAACGTATTGGTATTCTTTAAACTACTCTAATACAGCATCTATTTAGATGAGAAAGCCAAAAAATGTCCGATTTACTTCAGTGAGGCAAGCATAGTGATTCCTGCTGTTGCAAATCCTTCTTGTGTAAACATATTGTTTTATTAGAAGTAGTTCCTGAATTTTCATTATAAATTAACGAATCTCGTAGCAGTTTTCAATATCTAAAAGCATGTTTTGCAAGATACTAAACATCAGTATATTATTAAGCCACAATATACATATGCTGTTCCATTTTGAGTTATAGCAGCTAGAAAAATTCAAATGAAATAAAAGTCTACTCTTTTGCAGAGGCTAGAACATACATGTCACATGTGCACCCGTCTATTTATGTTTCATATATGGCATCTGCAGATGTACATTGAAATTAAGTCAGGTAAATGACTTACCCATAATCACACACTTTGTAAATGGAGACTTAGTATCAAACTGAATTCTAGGATGAAGTTCATTATTGATTCACTGTGCTAACAACCTCTGCTGAACAGCTAGACCATTCACATCTATTACATTTTTCTTGTCACCTTTATTTGCTGTATGGATTTGCATTTTGCATGAAGACACTTCTGTATCTCATGACTATCCAAGGTGGTAAATTCAGACAGGAAAGATAAAATAAAGCCTAAAACAAGTCACATGGAAGAAAGTGGTACTGAAAGGCAACAGCATTTACAGTAAGTTACCATTAACTCCACCAAGGAGGAAACTATATTACATTTAATAGTTGTCAGGTAACTGCTTTAAATAGAAACTTGTCAAGAAATGCAGAGACTCAGTAGACTTTGTGAAGCAGGTTAAAAAGATTTGAAATATGTAAACTTTTCTCCCCACAGTGACTTAATTACAGGTCTTGAACTAGCTTGCAGTCAGCACTGTCCTCTGGTAGCCTGTATCAGTGGATATCTCACCAAAATCAACATTAAAAGTGCTAGTATGACATGTAGTATTTTATAATTAAAACAAATGCCGATGCACACTACGAAAGGCATCAGATAAATTGAGGGACAGCAGATGTTTAGTCTGAAATATAGATTTCATTATAATTTATAATAAGGTGCATTCTATGTTGTCAGAAAATGGTAATGTTGCTTAATAGTAGTAAAGCCAGCATGACACAATATTAATTTAGAGTAATAAAAAGAAGTATGTGAGAACTAAGGAGCTGTGGTTTACTCACTGCTCTTTGGAAAAAGCAGATGTTGGTGTTTTAGCAAATTTAAGATGGTGAACACTCTATCATATATTAAAATTACCAGGTCTGGAAGATACTTACTAGGTACCAACAGATATAAAACTTTATAATAATTTCCAGCTCACAGATGAATGCATGGGGGAGCTCTCACATGGAAGACTCCATGAGAAGCGAGTCTTGGATGGGTCTCTCTTTGATGAATACCACACGGTAATTTCTTGCTTAATCTGGTACAGATTATGGCATACCATACGTGTTTCTTTAACAAGTGAATGAAAACAAGTACCCCCACAATCATTGAAGACTTGGCAAGATTATGGATGTATTTTAGAAACAATGATCAATATTGTAACTGCCAATGCCCCTCCTTATCACCCCGTATCCCAAAAAGAAATGCAGATACACATATTGGTGGGACAGTGAACACAAGCATTTTACATTATATAATACCTTCACATTTACATTATAGAATACCATCACATTGCTCTGTTATCACAAATAACTATGATTATTTGCACTTAAATGGCATGTGCTCATTGCTTGACAAATACTTCTATTTATCTGAAATGACAACAAGATGCAGATTTATTAATTTATTACTCATTTATTAACCAGGTAACCCAAACTAGGCCCAGACATGCCTTTTGGGTAACCAGGAAGTGTTGCCTGGTTAAGTCACTTACCCAGAGTCACAAAGCTGGCTAATTAAGATTGAAGGAATCAAACAATGGATGACCAGTCTGATGATATAGCCACGTGATTTTGTCCTCAGCAAAGGTTAAAATATTGGGTGAAGTTTTTGAACAAGGGATCACAATCTCTTCTACAGTAACTTAAAAGTAAGAAGGCTTCCAAAAAAATAAAATAAAATAAAAAAATAAAAAAATATGGATAACATAAACATGTACTTAACTGCACATGAACAATAGGATGTCAATGAGATCTATTAAAGTTTAAATGGAATTACCCCCGTGGATGTTGCTTTTCAGATGTGACTGAAAAACAGTAATCACTGCCTGGAGTTTCAGGAGAAAACTCAATCAGGATTTTAAGATGTAGCATTAATTATATTGTTCAGAGAGATGGCAGTGAAGCAAGGGGTTGAAAATTGTGGATGAGCCAAGAATAGAAATTACTTATCTGTATATAATTTGCAAAATCAGTCAAGAGGCTGAGAATCATGGATGACATTTAACATTAGGTTTCCACTCAGAGATATTCAGCTCGCATCAAAGCATGACATCTTTCTGTCCTGTGTTGCCACCAGGTGTGTTACTGCCAAATCAGGCAGAAGTTTCTGCAGTTCAAAGTCTTACACTCCATAACAGATTTGGCTGCGGACTGCTCAGATGTTTGTCAAATGTTGTTCTTGCTACCAAATTAGTAAACATGCCTAATTTGGAGTGATGGATCATTGGCAAAGTTAACTTAAATGTGCAAGTAGGCATACTTCATTTGTAGTAACGTTATTTATAGACACTATAAATATCCAGAGTTGATGTTCATTTAAAACTGCTCTAGTGAGCAACCTGTGCATTTACAAGAGCATAATAGAGTCCTTCTTGTGCAAGTAGCTGGCTGTGAGTCCCTAATTCTGCAACTTTTCCATTATGAATTACTGCTATGATGTCAGCGTTTTGAACTGTAGACAGACGATGAGCAATAACTATACAAGTCCGACCTTCTCTTGCCTTATCTAGAGCCTCCTGAACAATCTGGACAGAGAAAGAAATTCAAATAATTAGATGTGCTTCTTTAGTGTTAGAACAAAACATATCAATGAGACAATTTTCAGGATCTATTATTAGTAATACAATATAAAGTCCATATTAATCCTCTCCTGGGATTCAGAAAGGGTTATTACAGGTGGTAAGCCCTACTATGAGTGGCCATCCCCTCACACTAAATCTACTAGAGTGACTTCCATGAGTGAATGAATCCTGCTGACTGTGGTAAAATGTAACGAGGCAATCTAGGAGAGTGACTAATGTTAGACACATGCTCTCCTCTAGAAATGCCTGTGGCTATAGATTTATGTTTCCAAGTGATTCAGACATCTCTTGGCTTTGTAAATTATCATTGCTGGCCCAGAAATTTAACTCAACCAAAAGGATGTGTGCATCCATTGACTTCAGTGGGAAGAAGTTGGGGTACAGGTAAGTGCAGTGAAATTCAGCACAGGCATGGGGTATAGGATGGGTAGTGAGGGAGTGTACCTGTGTGTGCGTGTATCAGTGTGCATGCATGTCTGCAGGGGTATGACTTGGGGGTAGGATGACTGTGTGAGTATGCGTGTATCTGCCTGGTAGGGGATGCATTTTGTGTGTGTGTGTGTGTGTGTGTGTGTGTGTGTGTGTGTGTGTGTGTGTGTGTGTGTGTGTGTGTGTGTGTATGTGTGTGTGTGTGTGTGTGTGTGTGTGTGTGTATACGCATGTGTGCACGCCCGCTGCCTCACACATGCATTGGAATGTTTATGTGGATGAATGTGTGAGCATGTCCATGAGTCTGACTGGGTGTGGAGGTGTATGATATTGAGTAGATTTCAGAATGTGTGCGGGAATGTGTGAGTGTAGCTGTGTATGTATATGTGTGTGTGTCCATGTTGTGTGCTTGTCATACCTTTCAACTTCCTTGTTCAAGACTTCAGGACAAAACTAAAAATAATTAGAGGGATAAATGCCAAAAATATAGGACAATTTTTAAATATTACTCTAATTTACTTTAAAAGTTAATGGAATGAAAGTTTTTTATTGACATGCATTTTATAAATGATAAGAGGCATGGAACTCTCACATTGGATATTACTGATCATCATCCTCAGTGTTTACTGGAACGTCTCAAATTTTACCAGGAAACACGCATGTACATGAAGCAACATCAGGGACATTCTGCATACTTCAGAACAGTTGAGAGGTATGGTACATATTCTGGTGTGATGGACGGGTAGCCACGGGACACAACTGTCATAATGTGCTTTTAGCATGAGGAGTAAAAGCTTCCAGTTTAGAAATAAATTATGCAATAATGAAGTCTTCCTTGTGGCTAAAACAGTCTCCAATTCGCTTTTGCTGAATTTACATAAACTGACCCACTTGCAGTAGGCACTTTATTTGCCCAAAGATCATCCTTTCTGAATCCAGGGTCTGGTGACTGAAATTCACAAGGTGTATTTTATGGCATGGGAGAATAAATCCCTGACTGAACCCCCCCCCCCCCCCGTGCCATCTTACTAATGTATGCCCCTGTCCCTAGCTCATTACTTTATCTTAGAAAAAACCTTTCCATAACACTATCACTACACAAAACAGGCTCAATGCAAGCACATACATACGTACAGACACACACACATGCACTCACGCATGCACACACCCACACACACACCCCCACACCACTAAATCTATCTCCTTACCTAACGCTAACTCTAATCCTGACTCATAACACTTCCCTTCTGCTCACATATAACACAAAAATCTATCCCCTACTCTACCCCTTACTCGAACTCTAACTTAGAAGCACTAGCACATGTACTCCCACCCCCTAAACAAATCCACATTCAACCAAATTAAACCCTCAAAACTGACCATTTTACTGACTCACTTTGCTATTCTTCAACACTTACTTTTTGACAAAATTACGATTTGCACAACTGACTATTTACAAAATGTTAGAGATCGAATATACTAGAGATATAGATATACTAGGTTACTTAACAACACAACAGAAACAATATAAACCAATAAGAAAGCATTGGTGAGAACTGACAGCTAATAAATCTACAGTAGTCAATAAAGAACACAAAACATCTAACAAATAAGAAAAGAGATTGTACTAGATATTAAAAAGTAGATACCAAGAAAATTTAGGAGTCTTTGTAGGCAGAATTAGCCACAGGTTAAAATAATTGGCATTTTCTGCTAATAATCTTATGCAGCATTTTTATCGGAATATATGCTGATCAGTCTTTACATCTGAGCCCAGTAACATAAGACAGACAAATCACTAACATGTGAAATCGGCCCTAAACTAAACTATTCGTGGAAAGAGCGGTGCAACAATATAAATAGAACAATTCCAAGTTAATAAACCCATGGGCAAGAAAGATATGGTTGTATGTGTAGCTTCTGTGTTAGCAGTAAAAGCAGGGAGGGGCAGCTTGTAGCATCTATAGTGGACTGTTCATACTTTACGATGAAGTTATCAGTAGAAACTTATAGTGCTCAGTGTATAATAAACTGGAACTGAGAGCATGGAGGAAAGCAGAATGCTAGCAGATACATCAGTGGCATAGAAGAGTATTATAGTGGCTAGTGTGCTGGGTTTAAGTTACTCTTAATTCACACACAAAAAGCAAGGATGGTTCACAGAAGCATGGGGTACAAGAGATAAGAGAATTGGAGAATTAACCTGTCTGTAGCAACACAAAGGAGGATGAAAAAAAAAACACATAGAAAGATAGGATCTTCAAGGTAAGGCTCTAGAAGAAAACAGAAATTAAATTATGGCAAGGCAGTGCCAAATGGGTTGCTTGCATCAGACTGCACACACATTTCAAACTTTGTTAATAGTAACAATCAGTAATATAAATTCCATGTGACTGTATGAGACAAATGACTTGGTTACAAATAGAGATAAATGGGTACGGCAGACATCAACGGTACTGAGAGAGTTCTGGAAGGTGGTAGGTAGCCTCTGTAGCCTTCTGTAAGGAGCATCTGGTTCTATGTACAAGCAGAACAAGGAAATGATATTTACCAAGCTAAACAGTGACTGACAGAGTACAATGTGAAGAGGGTTATGTTAATAGTAAATTACTGGAGAAATTAATGAGATCAGAGGCTTCAGAAAAAGACTGGCTGGAAAAGGGAATTCTCTTTTTAATCAGGCATTTTAAACTGAAATGGTTGAATAAAGGGAGAAAACGTGAGGTAGGAATGGTAAATACAGGCAAAGAATGCAATGAGGAGAAAAAAAGGATGAAATACTGAAAGGGCAGAGATGCTCTGTACACAGAATTTTCGGCAAAAGAAATGAGTCAGCTGTATGTTATATTTATAGACATATATCCAGACATTGTAGACATAACAGAAACATGGGACAAATGTGACTAAGGACCTGGATATGGTGACACTAGCATTTAAAGTATACAGAAAGGACAGGGAAGTGAAGGTGGTGGTGTTCTAGTAATGTAAAAATCATCATGGGATGTCACATGACATGGAAGATAAGAAAAGGATGAGAAGACTGGCATGGCCTTTAGGCTGCAAAAGGAAATAGCTGGATATTTTGGATAGACAGGAGTCATGTTTTTTGTTGATTTTTCTCTTTTGTCAAGTGTTTTGTTTCACAAGCTACTGCTCTATTAATTTCTGCTATAGTTGACTTGTTTCATTAGTTGCAGTTTTTTAATGGGTGTTTCGCACCTGGTTGTGGTTGCATGACTGCAGAGTTGTACAAATAAAGGTGGTATGAAGGAGGGTGGAGCCTTCCCAGACAACACCCTTCTAATAGTTTTCTGATTAGCAAGTAGCACTGGAGTCTAGTTATACTTTAAAATTGGAGGAAATAAAAGGATGTGTTTTTGAGTTTACAGATGTCTGTATGTAAAGAGTTAGCAGGCAAATTTATTAGTAATTTGCGATGTTTTCAGCCTTGCCATTGAAATCATCACTTATGGTCTTCATTAGATCAGTGCTGCAGTAGCCATAACTAGATGAGACGTATCCTGCCAAAGATTGGACATCTGGGTAGTGTACGAAGCTTTGGGTTCCTTCTTCATTCACTATACATCTGCTTTAATTGTGGCAGAACATGTTGGTATAACACAGATGTATGTGTCTACAAAAGAACAGATCTTCCTTGCTGTATATATGTTTATATAGACTTCTCATCAGCTTAGTGACCTGAGTTTCAGCAGCTACAGTTTTGGGAAGATAAGCATCCCTAATGGGGAACATTCCTTTTTTTGTGGAAAAGTTTTTTTTTTTTTTTTTTTTTTTTTTTTTTTTTTTTTTTTAAGTACAGTTGTGCAAGACCTTACTGTAATAGTAGTGTTCAAACTGATCACTGTTACAGTAATGCTAATGGATAGAACATATCCTGCCAAGGTTGGTGTGTATCCAGCCAGAATATAAAGCTTAGGTGCTTCTTTGTCTTGTGCTGTACCTCTGACTTAAGATCTATGTATGAAGCTGTGTTCTGGTACTTAAACAACATATGGAAGCAAAAATCTTCAGACCCTTTTTGGCCCAGAAAAAAGACTGATGCTAATGCTCTAAGAATATGGACTCACAAAAGAATACAAAAAAGGGGAATTGAAATGAAAAATGATTCTATCTCTACCTAGGTTAAAGGAAGATAGCAGTAGTTAAGAATAAAGATATGCTGAGAAGGTATATTTTGTAATGTTGGAGTCAACTACCATCAGACATCACATCCCTGACCTCAGTTCCACTATTCAAAAATAAACTCAAAATCTTCCTAACCAACCACTGGCTATGCTCTTGCTATAACCCTGGCTAACTTCTTTCTTTTTTTTTCCCTCCTTCCTTTCTACTGACCTCCCTCTCCTTCTTCTCCTAACTCTAGTATACCACAACTTCCACTTCTTAAGTATTCCTATCTCTCTCTCTATTATTAGACATAAATCTAATTTTGCTTCTCTCGTATAATGGAGTAATACTGTAACTAAGTAAAACATCTAATCTCATTTTCCTGCTAAGTCTCATATTGTACTCTTGTGTCTATACATCCTGGAAGAAATTTAAAGAAAATGTTTTCTTTTTATGACATAATTCTGTATATTTTTTTAACATGTTAAGTAGTAGTTAGCGGAGCTTTTCTCCTCGGGCCTCCACTGAAAATGGACATGTATCCAGTTGGACTAGCCCGGTTAACAAATGTAAAATAAAATAAATAAAATAAAAATGTTTGGTAAAGGTGTGAATGGAAGACCAGGTAGCTTCCTCTAATTTAGGCCTGGAGTCAAGACCTTTGAAAAAAAGAATGAGAAGAAGAAGAAGCTGCAGCTCTAATGGAATGTGCTTTAATATGACCTTGGACAGTTCCACCATGGAAAGAATAACAGAAAGAAATGGCAAGGTTAATTTATAGATATGGTCTGTTTAGAGACTGGAGTGTGACAACAGGAGGTACTGCCAGCCATGCCAGGAGAAGTAGGGCAGTGGATGTGTAACATATCCACAGTTAGCTGGAATTTTGCAAAGAATTATATGTCATTTGTATAACAAACTGATTTGTAAAGAGGGCTGTGTTTAAAAATGTATCAACAGTATGCCCTGCTGGAAAGAAAAGAAATGTACATGTATTATTGTAACTGAATTAAATCTATATGTTTTAACAGATGATACTTGAAGAGAAGAGGTTAATCACAATCCAGTTGCAGCAAACTTTGAAAAATAGTTGAAACTAAATTAGGCCATAAAGATTGTATTTTACAGTTCTAGTTGCAGCCAGAGGCAAAATGTCTGGGAAAACCAGTATTAGGAAGCCTACTTTATTGTCTCTAGTAGGGAGCTAATAGCTACTCTGGAAGGGTAAAGGGTTTGAAATTGTTTTATGACTTCCAGAAGCAGCAGCAGATCTGAGAAAAGCTCTGTCTGTGTGTATGGTAACATACAGGTGCTAAATCCTCACAGTTTCTAACAATGTGGGTTGCAAGAGAACCAGAAGTTAGATGTATGTGACATTCTGTACAGAAATAATGCTTTAATATTAGGGGAGACTGAAGTATCATGAGCAGCCTATTCTTGGGCCCTGTAAAGGAGGAAGACCACTCACCCACTTCATCTTGCCTTGCACTAGTAAGTGACTGGGGACTAGTACTCTTTAGATTAGTCAGGAAAATATAGCGAGAAAGGGAGAATAGTTAAGTATTCTTTTTCTGTAACTGTGTGAATCTTTCCAGCTGTGTTACTTTTAATGTCTTCTTTGATTGAAACTCTGGTGTTTACTATAAATAGATACTTAGCATTGTCTTGTTCTTTTATTATTTACCATTAAATATATTTAAACTTTTCATTGTGACTGGTCCTTTTAGAAAAATATTTAGGTTAAGAGGTCGGCATCTGGAAATAATGAGTGCATCCATTAATATTCCAAGTGAATGTCCCTCTCCAGTGTCGGCAGTGAGGATTCACACTCTTTGATTACTGGCCCAGAGTGAGAATGTCACATGAAGCACCCTGCTTTCTTCCTTCAAAGGAAATAAACAGTCAACCACATTTTCTAATGCTTTTAGTCTTGTCCAAATAGAATCTTAGTTGTCTGTGTACATCCAGTGAATAACAAATTCTGTTTGCCATTTTGATATTGGGGAAATGCTGGGAGATGAATAGACTGATTTAGAAACATTTCAGGAATATCTTTAGGCATAAAATAAGGGCTAGTCTTGAGGGTCACCCTGTGTGTGTGAAAAAACAGAAAATAGGGAATGAGCATAATGGCTTGTAATTCAGAAGGTCTTTTTGTAGATGTTAAGGTTACTGATACGTTTTTCCAGATACAGAATTTTTAAGAATCAGATGGGTGGCAAAAGTTAATTTTTTAAAGACATAATTAAGATCCCAAGGAGGAACAACATAGTTTCTGGGTGGCCTGATATGCACGTCATCTTTCTGGAATTCTCACCTCAAACCTGATGCAGGTGGACAAATTACATAGCAAGCTGAAATGGCTGACAACTGTACCCTGAAAGAGGTCTATGCCAAACATGAGTTGAGCAGTTCAGACAAATATATGAGGATGAAACATATTTCTGTTTGATAAGGATCCAGTTTTCTGTTGGAGCAGCACACAGAAAAATCTCTTTTGGAAACATTTACTTAACTACACGTAGCATGTCCTTAAAGTAAAGGTGCCTGAAAGGAATTAGAAGACTATCATCCAAATTGCAAGGTTCATTATCTTTAGGTGTAGATGAATTAAAGAGTCCATCTGTAGTGCGAACAAGCTCATCCCATGGGGAACATGGTGATTACCCTTGGCTAGATGGAAAAAAGGAGAAAACAATGTTATCTTGGTCAAAAGGGGGTCATGAAAATCATTTAAATTTGTCATTCTGAATCTTAAGTTATCTTGTAAATGTCTGGAAAGGGACGAAGCATATAGGAATTTCCTTTTCCATGGAAAGGAGAAGGTATCTTCTCCCCAGTCTTTCTTGCAAGGGGTTCTGAAACAAATAGGTTTTAGCTGAATGTTCAGAGTGAAGGTAAAGAGATCCATCTGAGAAGTTCTTTACTGATGGACAATCTGAAGTAAGACCACTCTGTTTAATATCCATTCATGACGGTCTGCCTTGCTGCCTTGGATCTGCTAGATAGTCTGCCACTAAATTTAGCTTTAATGGAATGTATACAACTTGGAGGAAGTACATGAAGTGAATAGCAAGGCCCCGGGCTATTATACCCAGCTTGAAAAGGTGGTAAGACTTTGTTTCAACATTTATTGATGTACCAAATGACAACAGTATTGTCTGTTAAGAAATGAAGAGTCCTTGGAGTTCAAAGTTAATTTAGTGTGTATGGTAAAGATCAAAGCTTTCATTTCTTAGATGCTTATATGTTTTCTTCTGTCCTGCTTGGACCAGACTCTCTGCTCTTTGAAATATTTTGAATAAGCACCTAGGCAAGAGATGAGACATCTTTTGGGACCTTCTGAAAGGAAACAGAATAAGAAGGGGGACCCCCTGTATTCTCTTATCTGGTTGATCCATCAAAATATTTTTTTCTTTATAAAGGATAACAGAAGTATGTGAAGGAATTATGATGACAATGGTGTGCCTAAATGTATCAATGAATTTTCCTTATGTGGAGTCTAGCAAACTGAATTATTTGGATTGTGGATGCCGTGTACTCAAGTGCTCTCAGAATCTCTCTTGCAAGATCATGGACACATCTGTAAGGGATAAAAAGACGTTTGTCTAGAACTGGATTTTTTTTTAGAAGAAGAAAATTCATCATGCTGGATGTATTGATAATACATCCCAGGAGCACCAGAGACTGACTGGGTTGTAGACTGGATTTACTGAGGTTCAGAGGGAAACCCATGTTGAGAAAGATTAAAAAAGTGGTTGACAGTGAACTGTAAATTATGAAAAATCATTGAGCTGAAGTGATCCAACTAAGAAAGGCATTCAAACAAAGATACATGTGGATATCATAGAGTCTACCAAATGTTATGTCAGGAGCTAGCCACTGTGAATGCTCTTGTTGCAGTGGGAAGTGAACAGCACAAAAGGCAAAGCAGTAAATTGAAAGTGATATCCTAAAACACAGAATCACAAACGCATTCTACAATCGGGATGAAAAATGATATGTTCAAGTTCAAGGTTACCATTAAAGCTCTAGAAATCCTCTTCCTCTTCTTCTTAAATGGTGTGGGACAGGTTCAATAACTTCTTGATATAAGAAGATGAAAATGACTGGGAAAACAGATACTGTTTATTTGTAAGGATATGAGAAATTCTAGAAGGAAATAGGATTCCAGTGAAGTCTGTACCCATTTTTGACGCTGTTCAAAACCAAAACATTGGTAGTTATTGTTCTCCAAAATAGATATCAAACAAAAAGTTTGCTTATAGGCTGGGAGGCAAATGACTGAGATGGAGAAAGGACAGAAGGTGATAGTTAGAAATTAGAACCTTTTTAGAGTGGCAAGGATTGTCTTGACTCATTCAGATTTAGATTTGTCTTACCATTTTTGGAATATTTTTTACCTTTCTCCTGAACAGACATTTGGCTTTTGTAAATGAAGGGGCCAGAGTTAGAAGGGTAGCTTTTGACAATTTGTAAAAGGGGAAACAAAAAGCTTCCTGAATATTTGTATTATTTTCCCTTTCCTGCAATTTCCCATTTCTTGAAAATTTCAGCAGAAGGAGATCCAGACAAATTGTTCTTATCTAAAGGAGCATCCAAGAGTTTAGCCTTAACATTGTCTTAAAGACTGAAGGTGAAGCTGGGGCAACCTCCTCAATACTGATCCTGTAGTAGCTTCATGAAATGGAAGTGCCACCTCTGTGGTAGAAGCAAGTATGTTGTGTAAATAAGATAACATTTGGTATCAGTGTCATGTAGGCTAGGAATTCATTTAGATATAGTGTCAAAAATAGCACTTATCTAATCATTTGGGTCTGGTAATTAATGACAAGGAAAGCTAGGTTCACTTGTTAAATCTGGACCAGCAAAACATGTTCCTAGTATGAAATTTGCTCAAAATTCTGGGTGCGTGGTTTTGTCCATTCTAAATATACTATTTACCAGATTTCACACAAGAAAAACCCAAGGGTAACTTAAATTAGTCTGGGTCCAGCATTTAAACCCCTTATCTTTCCAAATTCCATTGCTCAGTTTCACCAAGAAGGAACTACTATAGTGGGCCAATCAGGTCTTGCTAAATCTAAGCCCTCCATTTTCTCCTCCTCCTTAGTTATCCATTTGTAATGTTAGTGATCTGGGTTTAAGAATGACCTTAATTTGTTGGTGAGGGTCACCAAGAAGAAAGGCCTTGCAATCTACTCCTGTAGCTCTGCCATTAAAACTCTGTGGATGGTTCAGATAACTGTCTATAGGGTCACTGTGTGTTGGTCATGACTTTACATTACCAGCGAAGAACTGAAAAGTAACCACATCTGGCACTAAAGGGGGTGGTAAAATGATAAAAAAATATAAACATATTTGATCTTCAGCACAGAATGATGCCCCTAGCAAAAAAGGAATATTCCTAAAGTACTAAATAATGCATGGAGGTGGTAGTAGTAGTTGTGATGAAAGCCACTGGCCAGCTGAGATAATTCAGCCAGGTGTTTTATCATCCCCATAGTATTACTAGGGTGCACCATAAGAACAGAAATCTCTGTTACAAAAGGATATTTTTCAAGTGATGGGGAACACAATAGTAAATAATATGAAACTCTGGGAAGTTAAAACCCTAGATGAAGAGCTAATGAAGTGCATTAAGGATAATATGAGGAAGGAAGTGAAATCAAGTAGCAAGATAATACACTTCTGGCCAGAGTCTAAGAAAAGGTCCATGTGGATCAGTACGCTATCATGGGTAACAAAAATAAATATAAAAAGGTTACATAAGTTTTATCAATAGAAGAAATGAATGCCTGGAGATAAAATAGCAGTGGAAGATAACAGAAAGGCACAGGAGGATGTCAAGGAAAATAAAGGAATGCTTATTTGGCAAACCCAAAAGAAGGCAATAGCAAAGAAATTTCCAGATATATAAAGGAAATTGGCAGCAAACAATACTATGAACAAGGGAGGAGGGAAAATCTGAAAATGATTAATTCTTAACTTATTCATTCACATGGGAGTGACTGAGTTCTAGCATGGGAAAGCAGAACAGGAACAGATGCCAGCAGGTGTAACTATGTATAAAGCTGCACTGTTAAAAAAAAAATCAGTCCGTGTATTGCAGTGTTTTATGAAAGCAGTATCCTGTCTGGCCTGTAAAATATGGCAAATGCCTTTGGTCAGATAACTAACCGCTTTGAGAAAAATATTTTAAAAGCTCTTAAACAAATAGAAAGTTTCACCAATGTGAAATAAGATTGATCCATCAGACAATGTGAAAAACCTGAGTTAGAAAGGGCCTACACATCTTTTTCTGGGTACTCCATCTACATCACCAGTGATGGTGGATTTCTGATGGAGAGGTGAACTGATGCACAGTTAATTTTAGTCAAAATTGCTTTATCTGGTGGCTAAAGACAATTCTTTTGCTTTAAGCAAATGTTGTGAAGACCCACAGCCTGAAGAGATTCTCGAGATTTGGGGGCATAAGATATAAGCTCAAAATAAGTTGCATCCCAGCCTGTTACAAAATTTGACAATGATGCTTGATGAAGCATGGGGAGATCTTTGTATTATCAAACAGAGTAGTGACGCAGGACTGGTATACGATAAGGGTTCTCTTGTTAAATTTGGATCTAGGAATAAGTATATCATTAACTTTCATTTCAGTAATGGATACGAAAATATATTCCATATAACATGCTGATGGAGTCTTTGAATTTTCTGGCCACAGTACAGCATTGCTTCAAAAACTGAAGGTGTTGATAGCCCAGATTCAGTCAGTTCTCTAATAAGTTCACTAAAGTGGACAAAGAGAATTTTACTGCTATAGAGTATCTGGAATTCAGCAATACTTCTGATAAGGTTTTCATATCAGGTTGATAAGAAACTTAAATGATTTAAGACTGAACACAAAAATGATGGAAAAATAAGGAAAGTGAATGTCTCATCAGAAGCAATGGGTAGCTGTTAACACAGAAGCTGTCAAGGAAAGTTTCAGTGATTAGTGGTTTAGTGTTCCAACTAGTCTAAATCTCTGTCATATATTACATTATGTTTGAAAAGCAATAGCACATTAATAAAACATACTTGGTGGTGATATTAAAATTGCTACAGTAGTCATTAAAAGGTGGGCAGTCATAAGAGAAGTACACTGGTTAACACAAGTGCAGGTAGGTGGCAGCTGAGATACAACATAAAACACGGTAAGGCTATATGCAATTTGGAAGCAGGACTGCAGAAACCATGCAGAGTTCAGGTGAACTTAAGAAGGAGAGAGAGAGAGAGAGAGAGAGAAAATATTTGAGAATACTAACCACCCTTAAGTTGAATCATGATATGCAGTTTGAAAAGATAGTAACAAAGGCTTGTAAGATTCCAGGGCCCAAAGAACAGGGAGTGGATTTAAAGATACTAAGGCCTTTTTCCATTTGATAGTGTACTGTGTAAATCTATCTGGAAATGAAATTGTTATTGTGTAATGCAGACATAAAGGGATGTGTATAAAAGATCTTGGGTAGAGCAGACAAAGGTGACTATATATACATCATAAATCTGAAAAGAAAATGAATCTGATCCAGACTTCACATGGTTTGGAATAAGTGTCAGGGGGGTTTTATCAAAGAGAAAGTGTAGAGGGAGAAATAGACCTGGGTCTTAGCTGGAAGGTGGATAACTGGTTATACTTAGAAATACAATTAGAGATTGGGGCATGGCTGTGAAATTTACTTTTAGCGTCAGAGGTACACTGAAAGTCATCAGAAGAGTTCAAATTCGTTTGACCATTGGGCAAGTGTGTGGCAAAAGCAGCAAATAAATAGACTAGAAAGTCTACAGGTCACCGTCTATCAGCATTTTGACAGGTAATGTAATTTGTGCTGAAGATTGCTCCAAGATAGAAATATATTGAAACATCCAAAAAAAATATGAAAAAAAAAAAACACTGCTCATTCCTCTTATATGTTATGTTTTCTATGTACACTGGCACAAAGGCACAGCTTCCGCGTGTTCTGCCCCAGTCTGGGTGTGAATAGCAGACTGGACACCGGAGAACTGACCAGTGTAAAGGAATGACATACTTTCACATGTTCATCCCTCCTTAGTGAATGATAATGGGCTGTGTCTTAAGGGCACATCTGGCCAATAAGTTTCTGATGCAAACCAGGAATCTGATGTGAGATGTTCACTGATATGATACCTGGGTAGGCCATGTAACACATCTGCCTTCCTCCTCTGAAACTTCTGGATTTCATCTTTCCCTTGTGTAATCGATGTGTTCAGAGATGTACATTTATTTCTCAATGTGGAGCATTATTATTATCATACAAAGTGCAGCATAACTGACTGAATTATAATCTCTGCTATCCATACCTTCTTTGTCATAGGTTCATAGGTTCGTACTAAGCTAACTGCCCTTGCGAGACATTTTAAGCCTAGCCAATTATCCCTTGTGAGACTCAAACCCTGCACCTTGTGTTTGTAAGGCAAACACCTTAACCATTAGGCCACCCTCCCTACATGTTTTTTTCAGTCTGTTCTCTGGTCTCTAACATAATGTTCAGACATCACTTTTAAATGAGTACTGCTGTTAGTACTTCGCACTTTGACTCCACCATATATTTTGTGCATCAGCTCATTTCATATATTAAAGCTACAGAATGCAGTGATCTACTCAATAAATCATGGCCTTCTAAGATAACTTAACCTTTGTGACCTTTAACTTTACACTTTTAGGGTGGCCCATGGCCAGAAGAAAACAGGATATGGATCCCAGCTCAGGTGGTTAGTAATACTGTCTGATGCTCAACAGAACATTCAACAATATAGTCTAATCTCAGTAGCTGCATATTTTCTAACAGTTCTGAAAATCTAAGCCTGCCAAATTGTTTTGAAATGCACTGTACCAGCTGAAGAAAGTCAGCATTTTTTCATTTAGTGCAGTCTTTGGCTTGTTTCAATATGTAGCAGTTGAAATCACTTTATCTCTTTGCATTCTATTGTTACTAACCTTTTCACTTTCTGTGTCAAGTGCTGATGTAGCTTCATCTAAAAGTAATATCTTGGGATTCCTTACTAGTGCACGGGCGATTGCTATTCGCTGCTTCTGGCCACCCGAGAGCTGTGCACCTTTATCACCTACTCGTGTGTTGTATTTCTGCAATAAACAAATACATTTAGTGAATAACACAATGGTGAATATTAAGCATGCAACATGCGAGTGTTCAAAACTGTGGACTAACAGAAAGACAAAATGATGGCTACAGATTCACACATTTCCTATACTGAATAGTGCTGATGCCATTTGGAGTTTGAAGTAAATATACTTGTCTGAGGAACCTTCCATAACTGTAGACAATGGAACTTCATTCGTCTCCTCCCAGAAATAATGATTTATGGGTTACTGCCCCATTAAAGTGCATGAGTTTACCTTATTGGACTCTTGGGAGGATAATCTAATGGATGCTGATCCACATACCTCATAAACAGGATAATAATACAATTTTGATTTCAATGAAAGCACTGCTGTGTGAGGAGCTCAGCAAAGCTACTGCAATTCACCTCACTCATGTACTTTAGATAATAACATGCAGGTTATAGTTCTTTTGTGGGAAATCACCAGCCTGCCCCAGATTTTCATGTCATGACTTCTATCCCTTCCTGCCAACTCTTAATTGGTTGCATGAAATAGCGGACATGATCATTACAGAAGCATACTTCTCATTTTAAGAGCAGCAAGGAAACAGCTTCCTGTTCTTGAAATCATGACCATTAACTGAAAGCTATTTTGCCAAACTTTATAAAGACAAAGTTAGCATTCGGACAGTGTCCCTTAGTTTTGAACAGACTATTACATATAAGAAGTCAGTTTGGACAGAAGTCTCAGTTTCTGCCAGGCAAAAGAGAATTTGTTTTTGTCAAGACTGACAAGTGAAAATAACCACATATAAAGTACAAAGCCAGGACTATAAGGACCTTCTGTATTTTCTAGCAGTGAAAGGCTGCACCGCATTTTCTACTAGCCAGTTTGTAGGCAGTTGTATGTGAAAATAAAGCTTATTAGGCCATAAATGGCTACCTCCATGTCTACAAAGACTTGTTTAGTCACATAACAAAGCTGGAGGGTATTATAAAAGAAAAATATATGAGGACCGCAAAGAAAGAATTGGAAAGGGATGGAACTAGCAGTAGATGGATAAGCCCAATGGTAATTATATACTGTTGAGTTTTATATACTGTTGAGTTCCACATACAAATGTGTTGTAATATTTCCTTCATATACTTTCCCTCTGAAATAATGGCACCAGAACAGAATGGAAAACTATGGATCCAGCACATGGGTGAAGGCAACAACCTGCATTACATAAATGGCTGCTGTACTAGAACTTTTTTACCTTGGAGAGGAAGACTAATTTTAAAACTCAATGAAACTGTAACTTGACAACCAAATACCACACCTCAGAAAAGGGCAGCTGAGGCAAACATTCCTTTCATAAAACAAGCCAGTATTATAAAGTAGTGGAACAGATGAATGTTAATCCTTAAAATTTATTGTTAAGAATAAACTGTGTATGTTAATAAGTTTCTACTAAAGTTTCAGCTATTGTAGATAATAATTCTTATTTTATAAAGGACAAAAATATGAAAAAACAACATTCACATTGTAAACAAGACTTTGTAATTACTATTATGTCACAGAGGGCACACTTTTCTGCTAAATTTTCCATGTACAAATGCGCAAGAACTACAGTTGTTTCTCAGCATAATTTTTAAGTTATTGTGCTGACTGCATTATGACAAACTGGGCTTATGTAATAAAGCAGACTACCGTGAAACACTCACTATGGCAGCAGATAATCTAATACCTTAGTTTAATCTTTGGGTGTACCACAACTAGGTGGTACTATTTAGGCTTCGGTTTTTTCAACAGTGATTGTGTAGTTCCTCCCTCACTGGCCATAAAGCTGAGCCACATGATCCTCTTAAGTCAGATCCTGTACAGTCACATCCTCTGTATATGCTATGACTTACAAATGCCTAACAGAAATGTCCAACACCCCAGACTCCAGTACCTAGGTCAGGCTGTACCACTGCTCTTCCTCCTGATAGCTGTGTTGATGATCCCTCTTAGTAACTGCCAGTCTACAAATAAAATGGCTCCTGCATGTCTGGACATCACTGTGCACCATTCCCCACACCTGGAGTGACTGGACACCACTGGGTACCATACCTCATATCTGCAGTGACTGGACACCACTGGGCACTGTGCCCCACACCTGTGGTGACTTGACATCACTGTGCCTCACACCTACAGTGACTGGACATCACTGTTCACCGTGCCCCAAACCTGCAGTGATTGGATATCACTGTCCACTGTGCTCCACAACTGCAATGACTGGACATCACTGCGCTCCACACCAGCAATGACTGGACATCACTGCACCATGCCACACCCATGTAATAATTAGATATCACTGTACACCATGCCTCATATGTACAACGACTAGACATCACTGCGCACCATGCCCTATACCTGCAATGAGTGGACATCACTGTCCACCATGCTCCACACCTGCAGTGACAAGTTGTTAGCTTAAACAATATCTCCAACCCATGCATAAGTGAACCAGTTACAGCTCAAAACATATGCTGGATAAAATAACACATAACCTGACACTCTGCTATAGAAGATAGACAGGTGGATAGATAGATCCACATACAAAATGCAAGAAAGTAAGGGGTGACTAAGTGAGGAATGGACATTGAAATGTACTTGTTATGAAAGCCTCACAGCATTACTATTACTTTTCATTCATTCTTACCTCTCCAAACAAACTGTGTGCATCAGCAAGGGACAGATCTACAACAGGAGAGGGGTCCCTCTAGAGTTCCCTGAAGAACTGACTTATTAAGAGTCTCCTGGCTTTAGACCAATGGTGTACCATGTAACGTTTCATGAAAATTTGACTAGAAGTCTAAGTGTTCTTTTCAAGCATTATATCTCTAAACAGTGCAGTTAAATTCACAATTCTTCTAGTAAAATGAGCTAGAATTAGGCTCCCTATTGAAACGTTGACAATCGAAAAGCTAAGTGCCAAAAAATAAACATTGAAAACATGGAGAAGAGTGGATCTCTAAAATCACTCTTTTCCTTAAAACGTCTTTCACCTCTCACACCCCCCCCCCCCGAACCTATATATACCATGTCCAAGACTGATATACCTCGGAGAAACAGGAATATTCCAAGAAATGGCATATCAGACTTAATACATGTAAGACTGTTCTTTTGGCCAATCAGTTTCCATGTTTCGGGAATCACTCTAGACGTTCCTGAGATTTCAAATGGTTACTAACATAGGGCCCTAAAAGATCCTGCTAGTGTCATCATAAAAGAAAGCAACAACTTTACATAGCTAATGTGCGTTTCCAACTAAAACATACATTCTAAATAAATCAAATGTTTGATCCACTTTTCAGATAGGTTCGGATCAATGAAAACTGCAACTGACTTTAAGTGATGGAATACTGCTGCCTCATATTTGCAACCGGATCATAAAGAAAAGTATTTTATTCATAGCAATCTCAGATATGAATGCAGGATCACTGATATAATGCTACTTTGCCTCTCCGCTTCCTTGAGTACATGATACAATGATCTTTTGCCTTTTGTTTTCTAGGGTATCTTTTATGGGTCTTCTTTGTTTGAATTTCATTTCACCCCGAGCACTTTGCTGAAAACTCATTTCACTGAATCTCATTTCACTGAACTGCAGTTAGTATATATGGCACTGTGAAGAGTACTGTAAGGCAACTAAAAGGTATATGCCATTTTCCCCACTGTAGTGCAATCCTGCAGTTAGTATATATAGTTAGGGGGGTGTGGGGGACACAGCCCCACACATTGGGGTGTGTGGGGTTGTGTAGCTCCCTAGTTTGAGTACATATTGTCTTCTGGAGAGTGTTAGTCAGTGGTGTTGCAACTATGCATGTCTATTGTTTAAAATGCATTGTTTTAAGGTTTTTGGTAAAATACAACATAAAACAAACAAGGTAGGGGGCTACAACCTCAACCCCCAATTTGGGGGGGGCTGTGCCCCCCAACTATATATACTAACTCCAAGATCGCACTACAGTGGGGAATAGGGCATATACCTTTTGCTTGCCTTGCAGTACTCTACACAGTGCCATATATAATAAGTTCAGTTCAGTGAAATGAGATTCAGTGAAATGAGTTTTCAGTAATTTGCGTTTTCAGCGATGTGGTCGGGGTGAAATATAATTCAGTGAAATGAGACTCAACAAAACAAAGTCGCTCCATATATGTACACACATACATACAGGTTCTCTTTTTCTTTAAACAAACAACAGTGTCTAAATAACTTGCTTTCCTTTCTCTCTTACAAGTTTGAAATGTTCACATTCAGAAGCATGCTACAATTACTTGAAAATGATGAAAAAAATCTGAAAAGTCAGTAATAACTTCTTACATGTTATGCAAGGGAAGTCTAAATTAAAGATATTGAAGTTAAAATGTGGCTGCAACTAAAGACAGATGGATCCTTTAAGAAAAATGGGAGGGTAGAAGCTTTGTGCTGGGAAACAAATTGACATCAGAATGGCTGATTCAGCATACCATTCTATGGCAGAAAAGTGACAAATGTACTAGGATGTAAGAGAGAGAGGCTGTGTATTTCTACTGTAAGGAAGGTCAAGTTATCAAGATCAGATCATCGACCCTTACCATTTTCCACCTACAGTTGTCATTTGTGTTGTGTGTTTTTATCAATAAACAAAGCCATCAATTCAAAGTTAGTGACTGCTGTGTTCAGTTCAAGCAAACAATCAAATACTAAACAAGACTCACATCGGGCAGATCGTCTATGAATTTGTGTATATTGGCTGAGACAGCTGCTGCTTCGATCTCCTCCTGGGATATAATTCTGCTGTTGTCGCCGTACTGAATATTTTCAGCAATACTGCAGTCAAATAGCATAGGTTCCTGTGAGACAATACCCATCTGCGATCTCAACCACTGTATATTAAGGGTCTTGGAATCTTTTCCATCTATTAACTGAGATCAAAAGGCAGTGAAGTGATTAAAAAAATTCTCTCTCTCTCACAAAAAGTATGACACTTTAATGACTTAATTTCATTCCTTAAACTGCATTTGAAAGGTAGGTTCTCAGTGGTCAATAATAACTTGAGCATGTTAAGATTCTGCATCAATATCTACAATTACACTAACTTATTACAGACTTAAATCCATTACTACATGAGAAATGCAGCATTTTAAATATTGTAAATGTCAACATTAGTATGTAGGAGCACCTGTTGTCACTATTCCCTCTGCATCCTCTACCATTTTGCAAGCCACAAGCATTTTTTATAACCACCATGAACTTCATTCTGTAAATGGCACCAGCACCTACTAATATCTCACTGTACTGCTGTAACTGCAAAGGTTTTGATATTTTTCATACATGGTCCAGACAGAACGTATTTAGCAAAATCCTGTTTTCCTGCCCTTATAACCCATTCTTTCTTGACTGGTTGACCGTAGCTACATTGGCAGCTGAGGCAAGAGTCAGATTGAAAAGAGCCATCATCCTTGAGTGGCTTCAGATTTTTCCACCTACCCCCACACCTGGCATGTAATGACAACAATTAATATAAGCAATGGATGATCTGCTATTGGCAGTCCTGCACTTCTGCATCCAAGCCACTGGTCTGAAATTTGCTATCTTATATCTGATGGCTCTGTTATGGTGATAACATTTTTCTAGCACACTTTGTTCTTGTTTCTTCTCCTTTAATTTTGAATGTGGTTGTGATAGTCGTTATTGTTGGCTGTCTGTATGGCAAGTTTTGCCTCAAATGAAGCTGCGTTTTTCTAACTGTTTTAGTGAGCAATGTATGCTGAGCAACATACTAACACAGAAGGAGGATCACTGCAATACCAGTCAAGGCACAATTAAACTGCACTGCATTTGCTGTCCCATTGGGTACCCTCTTGAGACCAGCTGGCACTTCATTGGTGTGACCTTAATGAACAGTTTACGATTTGGAGAGGTGATTGTTTGCATATACCCCATGTATGAGATACAGTGCCTATACAACTACTCTTTATGAATGGCTAACAGCTTTGGTATGCATGTGTACTATATACCAGCTCTGCATATCAACAGTTGCATTTTATTTACTTTAAATTGGAAGATAAATAGATTGGACCTCTAGGAGCCTTTTTGGCTATAAATCAATTACAGTTAAAAAAAAAAAAAAACAAAAAAAAAAAAAAAAAACTGAACAAAATGGTATGTGAAAAGTGAATAAATAGTATTAGGTCAAGTAAATGTGACATAAAATGATTAAAATATTAACAAAGTCTTAATACAATTCAGAAATGGGCATTAGATATCACTTACTCAAAAACACTGGTGTATTAAGTACAGACCAGTCGACAATGAGGAATTTTGTATAGATATGGAACAAGTGGTTAACCCAAGGGATCAGGTGATGACCTTAAGATTGGTTTCTTGTCAGAAAAATACAATGTTTTAAATGCAATATCTTAAGCTTAGAGTACTTGAAAGATTAAATGAAAAGACCAAGTGAAATGGTGTTTATGCCTTACTGATCATGTGATAACTCTATAGATTTTATTCAGTGAAGTATGAAGTCTTAGAAGGCTGGTCCTCAAAGTGGTCAATACAACACATAGTGCATGTTCAAGTAAAGGTATTAACATTCTTTTAATGACCATGGTCCTTGCATCCCTGGTCAGGACATACGAGACCTTCTGACTTATTCTCAGTAATGTTGACCTTAAATATGCCCAGTGAAGGAGTGAGCTTTTTTTTTTCAATTTCCTCAGTATGATAAAAGGAAAAGTCCATTTAGGTCTTCAGGATCTACAGCTGAACATATTCAATGAGTCCCCCCGCTGGTGACCTAACACTAAAATTACACTCCAGTTAAGAGATGTTTTTCCTTGGAATTGCTGTGTTTGAGAAGTATAGCATTTTTAAACAGTTATCCTGCAGCTACAAAATGCTGAAGCTGTTTACAAAGTTAATTACAGCAATACCTCTGCCTTCTGCATAAAGTAGGACTCAGTAGTTATGTGCTCACTCAACAGCAAGAGATCTAGATTGGATCCTTAAGAACCCTTTGTTATTAGTTACATTTGCCAATCAATTACATTTGTGAATAATCTTGATCTATTCCAACTCTAAAAGATTTGTTTTCCAGACAGGTATTAATCCAATTTAGGGCAGTAGAAGTATAGATTATAAGTATGTAATATACTGATACAGTTAGTGCAACTTGCTGAGTCAAAGGCTTTACCTAAGTTGACAAACACTGCTCTGATCAATTTGCTGTCTATATATTGGTTTGGCTGTGCTATAGCCCTTTCTGAAGCTATACTGTTGTTCAACAAAAATGTCTGCGATACTTAAAAGTTCATGTGCAGCGTGGTGAAATGGAATGCAGTTAAAGTTCATGTGCAGTGTGGTGAAATGGAATGCAGTTAAAGTTCATGTTGTGGTGAAATGGAATGCAGTTAAAGTTCATGTTGTGGTGAAATGGAATGCAGTTAAAGTTCATGTGCAGCATGGTGAAATGGAATGCAGTTAAAGTTCATGTGCAGCATGGTGAAATGGAATGCAGTTAAAGTTCATGTGCAGTGTGGTGAAATGGAATGCAGTTAAAGTTCGTGTTGTGGTGAAATGGAATGCAGTTAAAGTTCATGTGCAGCATGGTGAAATGGAATGCAGTTAAAGTTCATGTGCAGTGTGGTGAAATGGAATGCAGTTAAAGTTCATGTGCAGTGTGGTGAAATGGAATGCAGTTAAAGTTCATGTGCAGTGTGGTGAAATGGAATGCAGTTAAAGTTCATTTGCAGTGTGGTGAAATGGAATGCAGTTAAAGTTCATGTGCAGTGTGGTGAAATGGAATGCAGTTAAAGTTCATGTGCAGTGTAGTGAAGTGGAATGCAGTTAAAGTTCATGTTGTGGTGAAATGGAATGCAGTTAAAGTTCATGTGCAGCATGGTGAAATGGAATGCAGTTAAAGTTCATGTGCAGCATGGTGAAATGGAATGCAGTTAAAGTTCATGTGCAGCATGGTGAAATGGAATGCAGTTAAAGTTCATGTTGTGGTGAAATGGAATGCAGTTAAAGTTCATGTGCAGCATGGTGAAATGGAATGCAGTTAAAGTTCATGTTGTGGTGAAATGGAATGCAGTTAAAGTTCATGTGCAGCATGGTGAAATGGAATGCAGTTAAAGTTCATGTTGTGGTGAAATGGAATGCAGTTAAAGTTCATGTTGTGGTGAAATGGAATGCAGTTAAAGTTCATGTGCAGCATGGTGAAATGGAATGCAGTTAAAGTTCATGTGCAGCATGGTGAAATGGAATGCAGTTAAAGTTCATGTTGTGGTGAAATGGAATGCAGTTAAAGTTCATGTTGTGGTGAAATGGAATGCAGTTAAAGTTCATGTGCAGCATGGTGAAATGGAATGCAGTTAAAGTTCATGTGCAGTGTGGTGAAATGGAATGCAGTTAAAGTTCATGTGCAGCATGGTGAAATGGAATGCAGTTAAAGTTCATGTTGTGGTGAAATGGAATGCAGTTAAAGTTCATGTGCAGCATGGTGAAATGGAATGCAGTTAAAGTTCATGTGCAGCATGGTGAAATGGAATGCAGTTAAAGTTCATGTGCAGCATGGTGAAATGGAATGCAGTTAAAGTTCATGTGCAGCATGGTGAAATGGAATGCAGTTAAAGTTCATGTGCAGTGTGGTGAAATGGAATGCAGTTAAAGTTCATGTGCAGTGTGGTGAAATGGAATGCAGTTAAAGTTCATGTGCAGTGTAGTGAAGTGGAATGCAGTTAAAGTTCATGTTGTGGTGAAATGGAATGCAGTTAAAGTTCATGTGCAGTGTGGTGAAATGGAATGCAGTTAAAGTTCATGTGCAGTGTGGTGAAATGGAATGCAGTTAAAGTTCATGTGCAGTGTAGTGAAGTGGAATGCAGTTAAAGTTCATGTTGTGGTGAAATGGAATGCAGTTAAAGTTCATGTGCAGCATGGTGAAATGGAATGCAGTTAAAGTTCATGTGCAGCATGGTGAAATGGAATGCAGTTAAAGTTCATGTGCAGTGTGGTGAAATGGAATGCAGTTAAAGTTCATGTGCAGTGTAGTGAAGTGGAATGCAGTTAAAGTTCATGTTGTGGTGAAATGGAATGCAGTTAAAGTTCATGTGCAGCATGGTGAAATGGAATGCAGTTAAAGTTCATGTGCAGCATGGTGAAATGGAATGCAGTTAAAGTTCATGTGCAGTGTGGTGAAATGGAATGCAGTTAAAGTTCATGTTGTGGTGAAATGGAATGCAGTTAAAGTTCATGTGCAGCATGGTAAAATGGAATGCAGTTAAAGTTCATGTGCAGCATGGTGAAATGGAATGCAGTTAAAGTTCATGTGCAGCATGGTGAAATGGAATGCAGTTAAAGTTCATGTTGTGGTGAAATGGAATGCAGTTAAAGTTCATGTGCAGTGTGGTGAAATGGAATGCAGTTAAAGTTCATGTGCAGTGTAGTGAAGTGGAATGCAGCATCTGCCTTCTGTTTCACCTTGCTCATGTTGTTTGTTCATAGCTAGAGACTGGTATAAAAAATACAACCTCAGAGCCAGTCCTTGCTCTCTTCCTGCTGTTATAAGCATTTCTGATGGACGTGTAGTCAGTGGTGGAAACTTCTTGTCTTAGTTTCCATACAGATAATACAATGGCCATATTCATTAACACCTACACTAAGTGTACACAATCTGTATTCAAGAACATCTGCACCACATATTTTGTGCTTTCTAGTCACTCAGAAAGATTACACTAAGTGTATATGTAGTCTGCATTTTGTGGTAACCTTATGAATCCCCCTCGATATTTAAGGCTGCAAGAAAATCAGTAGGAAAACTAAAATTAGGAGGAAGGTGCGAGTTATGCTTGTGTTGTCTGTTCACTCATAACGGTGTACATTTAGTGTAGGCAGTAATGAATCCCAAGGTATATATTTCTGTCATTTAAGAACTGTGTTACCTAGCTAAATAGCCATTTCCTCCATAGAAAGTTCACACTGATTAAACGTAAGGAGAAATGGGTATGCTATATTTACTATTTTTTTACATTTGGGCTTCCTTCATGGCTCTGTAGGTTACAACAGAAGTACACCTAGCGAGAAAAAAATGAACTCAGTTCAGGTACCTGGACAACATTAATTTTTAAGGAATACAGATGTATTCCTTAAATATTAGCACTGCCTGGGTACCCAAGCCAAATTTTTAAATTTTCTTTATTTTTCCTATCTGCAAATGAACACTCACGCAGAAGAAAACTGCACTTTCAACCTTATGCCATTAACATGGTTGACATGATGAAGTAGGTCAAAGGCGTCATGCAAGTAGACTTGGTGAATATTCCCTTTTTTACAGTGAGAATAAGCATTTTACTGAATGGAATATTTTGGTGGTTATTTCAAATTCTTGAACAGATTCAGCAACCAAAATAAGTTTGCAGTGATTGAGGACTTTCTGTTGTCTATCTTTCAGTTGCACGTGATATTTAATGTTCCCTCTGAGCTGGTATGAAGCTGACTTTTATGTATGTTGAACAATGGAAAAAGGAGTGAAACTGGTCTGAAAGAGTTAATATTTGTTTTGCTCTTTTTTTAGTAAAGGAATAATATTTAATGCCTTTCAAAGTTGTTAACAAATTTTTAGTGAAGTGTTGATAACATCTGCTAGAAAAACTGAAACAAATGTGTTAAAGAATAATAAACTTGGGACACAGGCCATATGAGCCAGCTTTGCCAAAATGAGAATTCATTTTACCTGTGATTCACTTCTGTAACTACCACATTCAGAAAACAAAATGAGTCATCAGACTAAGACAACAATGCCTGTATCAGACAGTCTTAGCACACACAACAGTCAGGCAAGGTGTCTTTCATGAATCGAACTTTGAGAACAGAGTAAGCTGTCTCCACAGAAGTATTAGTTTTCCTTCCTTCACCCCTTCATAATCCAACACGTTTTACTTCAGTGTCACTAGTGAAGGTGGTACTTTACTCCCATGTCAGCAGTGCTATCAGGCACCCACTCAGATCAGTTGTTCTGACAAACACTGTAACAAACAGTGCACCGTAATGTAGACAAGTGCTGTACCAGAGAGCTTTGTGAGGAATACAAACTATATCTTCTACTGAGAAATAACAACAATGACATGTCGCAACTGACAAGGGACACAGATGGTATATGCCCTTGCTCGATAACAGTGTTTAGTATATCCTGAGCTGAAACATTCCTAAAATATGCTACACTATACCTCTCAATGGTACAGGTTTTCGCAGAATGTCCAGATTTCTGCCTCATATTTTCAGTGTGTTCGCCCTAATATCTGTCCCTTCCTGCAAATAGCTAAGAATAATGACAAATATTTGAGTTTAAGACTCCACATCCTTCAAATAAGTCATGCTAATGCAAAACCTATTATTCTATCAACTTTCTAAGTTTGTAAGAGCAATATTTAAAATATGTCCCTATTTGTCCCCCCATCATTTTAGGCTTTGTCCAGATTTGCTCTAAGAGGTTGAGAGGTATGTGCTGCACACATTGCTACAGCTCCATCTGAATGTGGGACAAAGTGGGACAATCCCTTTCAGCTGCAACAGAAGCAAAAAGCATCGGTATCCAGGCCAACCTGAGCAATGAGAATAAGGCTTGCAATTTTGGTCTTGCCTTGAGTAAGAATTTCTGTATCATAGAAACTGGAAAGAAGGTAGACATCAGTTCTTGGGTCCATGGGGAGGGAAACACACCTGTCCTTTAAGCTTAATTATAAAAATGGAGAGAACAAACTCTGCATGCTTGCACACACACTTGAGTTCCCCAAGGAAAGCAATGTCCCAAAATGCTAAAGTCTGAAGTTGCCACTCATGAGTTACAAAAATACCTGCTTATAAAAACTGGTAGACTAGTGTGATCCTTTCGAGACGTACAGCTGCCACATGTACTGCCTATCGCCACATCTTCCTCCTCCTCTCTGACAAGTTGCTAGCCATAGCATAGCATAACCAGAATGGGACAAAGGGGGCAGTTGCCCTGGGTGCAAGTTGTTAGGACTCGTAACAGTTGCCAATCGAATGCAAGTGCAGTGACTGCATAAATTAACATACTTAATTGTTTATGAGTTAGTAACTATAGCAATGAGCTATTACATGCATTTTGCTATTGTTTCTGAAAGATTGTAGACCTTTTTTTTTCCCCTTTTTGGTCCTGAACTTTGAAGGACTTTTTTTTCTCCATCCTTAACTTTTAGTTGAAGGCGTGCTGGTTAGAGGTTTGATATAATACTCTCTTATTTATTTCTCTAATTATTATTCTACATTTAAGTATGGTTTCACTCCTTGCTATGATTATTTTCTGAACATTATGTAAAATAAATTCTCAAATTATCAGTTAAAGCACCATTAAACATGTAAAAAGAAAAAAAAATGTATATAAATGTATATGTTATGTACTTACAACTTGTCCACCTGCAGGATCATAAAATCTCTCCAGCAGCTGAACTGAAGTGCTCTTTCCGCAGCCACTGCTTCCGACCAGCGCAAGTGTTTGTCCTTTACCAACTTTAACTGAGAGTCCCTGAAGAACTGTAACATCTTTTCTTGTTGGATAAACAAACTTCACATCTCTAAACTCAACATTGCCTTCAAGTCGATTCTGCAAGAATTTAAAACAAATCCATTCAATTTGAAAGTTTTATATATCAAGCCTCAGCATAGGTTTGCTACTGTTAATATGAATATACAAATAATAAAACTTCATTGAACTGCTTAACTGTCCACTTTCTGCCAAAATATCATAAAGGTAAATAGGTAATATAGATGAAAAAATCGACTTAAGGTACATAGTTAAATACATAAAATAGACTATTCTAGGGATTCATAGGATATCTAATTGGTTTGCACTGTCTTATAGCTGTTGTCTACTTGGGCTCCCTCTGGTGGCTACTTCTTTGTAGAGTCTGCATGTCCTTCTGTATCTGCATGGGTTTTCATTGGGTGCTCTGGTTTACTCCCACAATCCAAAGACATGCTAGGAGATCAACTGGCAATCCTTTTAATCTCTTATGTGTGTGTGTGTGTGTGTGTGTGTGTGTGTGTGTGTGTGTGTGTGTGTGTGTGTGTGTGCGTGTGCGCGCGCGTGCATATAGAGTGTTAAAATGTGCTCTAGTTCTTTTGTGACTGAATAGAAAAAGTGAGTATCAGAAAATGAAAGATGGATTGAATTTAATTTGAGTAAAATCACTGCAGTGTCATTCATAGAGTTATGAGTATGCCTTATGGAATGAATGACTAGTAAGGTATCTCTGAAAGAACTCCAGGGTAAGTTCAGATCACATTATGGTAGTGAATTCCACAGGTAGGTATCACGGGTCTATATCACAAAATCGAACTTCCAAAATGTCGAACACCGGAAGGCCGAACTTGGTAGTTCGAAAGTTGAGAATGTCAAAACCGCAGAAACCCGAATTCTTTCCCAGGGAAATAATTCAGTTGGTCGTTTCTGTGGCTTTGGCATTTTCGGACCGGGTCAAGGTAAGTGTACAAACAGACTTTAGGGTTAGGGCACGGGTCAGGTAAGTCTGCAATAGTGACGTACTTTAGGGTTAGGGCACGGGTCAGGTAAGTGTGCGGTAGTGACGGACTTTAGGGTTAGGGCGGGGGTCAGGTAAGTGTGCGGTAGTGACGGACTTTAGGGTTAGGGCTGGGTTAAGGATAGTGCATAGATAGTGGTGTATGTTAGCTTTAGTGTAGGTTTTGAAGGTGTTTGGTGTGATTGTGTTATGTGTGTGTTTTTCGGAACAGCAATTTTTTTCCCTGGGAAAGAATTTGCTGTTTTGAAGTGTCGATGTTATCCAAATTCGATCTTCCAAATTCGAACTTATGGTGTTCGACATTTTGGAAGTTTGATTTCGTGAGATAGGTATCACAGTAAGCAAAGAAATCTAAACCACAGTTTTTCAAGTGTTACCCTGGAATCACTATCATTCCCCCACTGGAAGATGGTTGATGGGGTATCATGGAGTAACAGTAGCTCATTTATGTCAATGGATAATAAATAATGAACATTTTATTGTTACTTTTATTAGCTATCCAGAAGTTCAGAAAATGTTTATTGCTGCCTCAGAAGATTATGTTGGTCATAAATTTCATATATTGTGATACTCAACTCAAGAGAGCATGGTGTCTAATAAGGCTAATGCCAGCTTATGCCTATCTAGGACTGCACAGCATAGGAGGTGGG
Organism: Protopterus annectens; assembly: GCF_019279795.1. NCBI lineage: Eukaryota > Metazoa > Chordata > Ceratodontiformes > Protopteridae > Protopterus > Protopterus annectens. Next base: position 225,873,489 of record NC_056731.1, read on the forward strand.
AGAATACTTTCTATGCACATCATAATCAATTCCAGAATAATTAGCACAGTAGGAGCACAGCCTGGATTTAATGGGGTTAATGGATGATGACATACTAGGTTTTAACATATTTGCATGTGCATGTGCTGTGCTCTGTGAGCTGCTTACAGCTGTAATTCATCCCACTCTGTAACTGTATGCACAACTGTAGTCTGACTCTACCTACATATGCAGTATTTAAGCTCAGTCGGGGACAAATGTAAATAAGGTTTATAAGGAGCTTTTTTCAGATTGCAGAATTCACTCATTTACACCATGCATAATACACTTGTTAGGTTAGGATTAGTGGCTGCCATCAGATTTTCCATAACCACAAACAATATGTTTCACTAGCCCTCTGCACATCCCATACTGTTATTTTTTCTTACATTACACAGAATAGCCACTGATGTGGAACAGCCATATTTTGCTTCATGTTAGCTTTTTATCAACTTCCAGCTCTGCTGCTAATACAATGCATATCATGAACTTACTTGTAATTTAAAATACTCTTTGACTTGGTAGCACAATGTTGCAAACTTTAGTGTTGCTACCTCACACCTTATGCTTCTCTGCTTTGTTTCCCAGTTGGGGAACTTTCTGTGCAGAGTCTGCATTATCAACTGCCTGTCTGCATGGGTTTTCATAGATCCTACCAGGTGCTTTACTTTTCTCCAACAACCCAAAAATGTTCTGTTAGGGGGACTGGGTTTCTTTGCCTTAAGCCCACTGTTGTTGTCATTGGCTCAGACTCTCACTACTTCCCTGAAAAGGATAGCGTGGGTATCACAAAATGAGTGAATAATTATTTCAATCACCTGTACCACCAGAGTCTATGCCACGGCTGTCACATTATATATGTTAAGCTACACCACTAACAGGTAATGGGACTTTAAAAAGATTCTGTGCTAATCAGTCTCTTTACCTATTCATGGCATATTCAGAGAAGGACAATTCTGATGATTAGCCTTGATAGAATCAGAACAGGGTTCTGTCCACAGTGACACCTGTGTAGCACATGTATTATTGCAGGTTTCCCTGTCATGCATACAATAGTACGTTGACAAACCATAGGCAGCATGCTGTGATAATGCACAGCTACAGTGCATATAATGAACATTCCAAAACTACAATTGTTGTCATCCAGAAGATACAGAGGGGCTAACTATGCATGTGAATGCACTGCACATGCACACAGGTGTCACCTGGGACATCCAGGCAATATGGTGGGTCTCCGCCTGATTGTCAAAGTTCCTGTAGGCATGTGGGAATTTACACTGTTGATGTACAAGGGAGCTGAACACTCTGCTTGTACAGCATCCCATTGAATTCAAAGGGCTACACTAAAAAATTGATGGTATGCTATACCAATTTATACTTTTGGGGGTAGCACAACTGAATTTTTTTTTCAGAAATGGACATAAATCTATACACTTCTTTGTTAGCCCTCTGCATGAGGGGGCTACTTATGTCTCTTTCAGAAATGGGCCAAAGATTGGGGTAGTATAGTAGCCCCCCCCCCGCAAATTCCTTTGGAATCTTGTCTGAAAAGACAAAAGTAGACAATGACAAAACAATGAACATCAATTATCATTTAAGCAGATATACAAGTGTGATATGGCAGAAATTGAAAAGTACAAAATTCTCCCCTCCTCCCCGTTATGATTTTCTAGTCATTTGTTAACAAGTTGGGAAAAAAGCAGTCTTACAGTGAAGATATTGTCTTACTCAAGTGCCGGAATTAGTACTAAAGCCTAGGAATGTAAATGGCATTTGAACTGGTAGGTGGCTAGTTATGGTGCTCTGCATTCTTCTAGAAGTTTAAAGCCTTTCATACCCTCATAGTTTACTAGTCTAATGACTTTAGAAGATCTTTTTAAACCTAGCCAATACTTTCTCCATCAGTAAATGACAGGATGAATTATCCAGGGGCATTTACTTGTGTTTAGGTGGCAAAGCATTTACAAATGGACTCTGTCCATCATGGGGCATAGGTACTAGTCCAGAGGTAAATTTTTAATTCCCCACCCATTGATCTAGGTTGCTTTTGAACAGGGTCAGTGATGAACTCTGTTTCACATGAAGAGGGAAACCTGTTCCAAAGTATGGGTAGTCTCTGAGATATGTACCTGCTACTTCAACATGTTACATTTATTTTGCAAATGAGGTTTAGGTCCTTTGATCAGGTATTTATAATGCTGTTTGACTTGCAGATGTGCAGCTAGTCCATCAGTACTGGATCAGATAATGCCTTGTAAAGCAGACACTGATCACTTCTAAGTAGTTTGCAGGAGGCAAAGTATATAGATAAGGTTTTGTGGTGGTCTGTCTATTCCATGAAGTTAACGCCTTGTATTCATTTTGTGAGGATACTCTGTGGGCATCACAGTTGTTGCATATGCCAGGTCAGGTACCCGCCAAAGGGAGCATTCTACTCCATGATTGGCCTAATGACCAGAATGCCAAACCCTTGCTTGTAAGTTGCGCAATATAAATTATTTCTTATAATAATATATACATGATGGTCAAAGGCCAGGTTACTGTCCACACATGTTTCCAAGTCACTAACCAGTGGGTCTACCATTAGAGGTGTATTGTCTATGTGGTAATTTCCCAGGGTGACCAACTTTCCAAAGGATATTATTATACATTTTTTACCATTCAGTTTTAGACAATGACTCTGGGACCAATTATTAGTTGGCAACACGCCTTCTTGGAGGATATTAGTATCCTTGGGGAATTCTAGGATTGTGCTGACCTTGCATTTATCTCCACATTTGGTCAACCAGAGGCCTTTGACATTAGCTTTGACTTCCAAGAAGTAGATACTAAAAAAACAGTGGCCCTAGCACAGAACCCTGAGGACTCCACTAGTGATTGACCTTTTTGTGAAGGTAGAGTCCCTTTATCCTGACTTCCTATGCCTATCTGTGAGACAGTTGGCTATACAACTTGTGACACAGGGATTTAAGCCTAGTTTCATGCATTTGCCAACAATGCCCAAAGGGGAAATAGTATGGAATGCTTTAGCCAGGTCAAGATAGGCAGAGTGTACCATTTTACCCTCATCCTTAGCTTTGGTGACTCTCTCCAAAAAGTTAATCAGGTTGAGTAGGCATGATCCACCTTTGATGAAAACAAACTGTAGTATTCAGTGATTGAAGGCTTCCTATGTCTTTACTTATAATATCCATGATAATTCTTTCCATGGCCTTACATACGAGACTAACCAGACTTATTTGGCCACATAGATGCGGTATTGTTTGCCTTGGAGAGTGTATTGAGGACTTGTTAATGATAGCCAAGCGAGTTAAGGTCAAGGGCATTTCTTGAGAGGTGTTGTGGGGAAAGTGGGGTGAAATTGGTGATTATTAGCCATTTGGTTTGCTATATTCTACAGCTTCATGTAGGTGGTTCCATTTACAATTAATTCAGCACATTGTTGTGTATTAAATTTGAGGTTGTGAATGTCAAACTAATCTTACCGGTTTTTCTCCCTCTTCACTGTAGCTGTCGATTTCTGGTTTCCTTTCCAAGAGTTTAATAATTCTGTAGGCAGATACTTTAGCTTTGGCTTGATCAGGTGCAAATGATGATGTTTGCCCGATGTTCATAGCAGTAAAAACAATGGTTGAAAAGACACTAAATGGAAACAAATCAAATGAAAAGCAGAATTATGGGGAATGGAATAGATAAAATAACTGTAATCAAATTTCAAAATATTACTATTCCTCTCTGTCTTGATATGCATTTTATATATCAGCTAGGAAACAAATGTCTTTAGTAATCTGAAGGGAGTACAACTGTGTGGGGGTACGTATCATGTCCTTGCATTCTGAAGTAACAGCATTCCTGACAAAGACTTTTCTGTAAGTAATGTTGAGATGATAAAACAGTTCCTGAGCCAAGACTGGCTGAAGACACAATGTAAGATGGCAGGCCTCATCTGCAGTGAGCTTTTATCACTAGAGTCAGAAGCCTGGAGCAGCACTATTAACTGGGCGAAACAGAAATATTATCATCTAGATATTACTCACAAAGCAGAAGGTGGTAAATAGGAGGCTGGTTATCATACTTCTGTGGTGTGTGATACATACACCACTAATGGAATCAGCTTATTAATTCCTACTTTGTGCAAATCAGATACACAGTGTAAAAGGAACACATACCACAATTTTCATTCTGCAGTGAGGACCTAGTCTTTGCATAAGGCTAATCTGACATGCAGTTGTGATGGGTCACAAATATGACAAGGTTTTAAGCCAACAGTCATAAGTCATACAACTCCGCTAATACATTTTGCTGCTCTGCAGCTAGAACTGTCTGCTTGCAAGAAGCTAAGCCAACCCATTGCTGTGATGGGGTAATACAAGCTTAACAATGTATCACCATGCAGAAGATTCTGGTAGGAGTCAGATATTCTCAGATGACAAATGATTAATTATGGATTTCTAAGTACAGTGTTCCGATTTTTTTTGTCTGTTTGGGTTACTAGGAAAAATGGGAAAGGCACATAATTGTTTTCTACAAAAAAAAAAAAAAAAAAAAAAAAACACTAGCAGTTTTCCTTTTCCCTGTGCATTGCCAACCTCAGAAATTATTAAAATATTAAGCAAGGATCACGATTGTTGGAAGGTGCAACCATCCGCCCAGGGAATGTGGGAGGCATAGCATGACGTAAGATGCTTTATTCTGTTTTCTGGTTATTACCTTCTGGTGTAGGTAGCAAAATATTACAGTACTGGTTCAGACGATATACATGTACCAATATAGTGAGCAAGACAGAAAGGAGATATACAGCAAAGGAAAACCACTCTTTTCTAGATTCTTTAAAAGAAGATACTGAGGGATTAGAAATGTGGTTAACCTCCGAGTCTTTTTCTTTGGGGATTCTAAAGAGAAACTCAAAGTAGACTGTGATGTCTGGCATTCCACACATATGCCAGGTAATTATTACCTTAGTAAAATCTGCAGGATGCTGTTAGCCCTTTCCCAGATGACTCTTTTCTAAAGCAGGCACCCATCTGCTCCTGGAGGGTGAGCTAGATCCCAACCCATAATGGCTGATATCCAAAATGATTAAGGTGTCTTCAAACTATCCCAACTAACATACAAGTCAAAGGGTAAAAGGGTCACACAGAGAAACCATTCAGTAAAACATATGAGGAAGACACTATGAGAAAGACCCAACCAAGCAAGAGTGTTCACTGCGTAATACATTAAACCCCCTAAAGTGGAGACCCATGGTATGTATGCAAATGACATCAGTATTTCAGCTACACGATTCCTGAATGCCCTCAGTTTATAATATTTCACAATGAAGACTTGCTTGGCTAGCAGGACTAGAATGACATTGTTTTGTTTTACTTTGGGTAGTACTTTCTGATTGAGAGTAAAAGAGAACATTTATTTTACAAATTGTCTCAGGGGTAATGAGGGAGAAAAAGATTTTGAAATGATTGTTGTGGTAGGTTAAAAAAAAGGTTCACTCCTGGGAAACCCCACATCTATATAATGACTTGAAATGTGTAGTTATCCCTATTTCCATACATGGACCAAAGCACCTATTTACTGATTTTGTAAATGCTGAAGATGAATTAAAGACATTGAAAGTTGTACAGCAAGACCCATTCTTAAATATGGATTGTCTCTTTGCACAGCAGGTAGGCTATGGTTAGTCTATGTGCCATATTAATGCAGTGCCTGTATTGATTTTTTTAAGTGCAATTTTTTTTTTAATCTGTCCTGGAAGTGTTGATACTGTACTCTAGATAACTTGGGTTTGACTAGCTGCACTGGCTTTGGAGAGACCAAATGTGGGGAGAATGTGAGTGAGTGGCTGATGCAGGCTCACTAATTCTGGAAGAGGGGGATGTTTAGGCTCACTGCAACGCCAGCAATAAATAAAAATTAGGCAAACTCCACTCTGTAAGTAGTACATATCTTGGTAGAGAGTTTGCACATGAGCAGAAGTATGCATCTCCCACAGGCAGCAGTTGCAAAGCTTGCAAGGCTGCAGTGTGGTGAAAGGGGAAGTTGCAGCAGTATGATGGTGCATCAATGTCTTCAGTCTCCACCCTTGGACATAGGTCAGGTTGAGCCTGGGAAGCTAAGGCAGGTCCTCAATGAGCAGAGAGTTGGTGGCACCTGATGGTCATCTGCAGGGAGCAGGAGCATAAAAAAATAAAAGATGTTGAGGTTCTCTTTTTGGATAAGTTGCCCTGATATGTTGCTCTGTATTGATAAGCTGTATAACTGGTCTCCCCAGGCATAATCCTAAAAAGTTGTCAGACAGTGGATTTGATATTGCAAAGGCAATGGGATTCTAAAAGAGCAAGTTTACCATATTGTTTACTTATTTATTGATGTGTCAGTTGCTCAACAAGTGGTATGCCCCCCTCCCAATACCAGCAGATCAGAACGCACACCAGATGCTTGGATTCATTTTCCATCACCGACACTGCATTGCAACACAACTGGGGTAGGGTCGCTGCACTCCTGTGTACACCATCCTTTGGATGACATATCAAACTGTGGACTGCGATCCCGTCTGCAGCAAAGAAGGTCTGGGATATGGTCAGCTCAGCTGTAGCAGGGGAATGAGGGCAGGCGCTTCCTTTTTTTCTCAAAAAACGTTTTTATTCATTTTTTAACATATAAACTCATATTAAAATTTTTCAAATACAATCAAGCTATTAAATTAATTTCTGATCATAAAATACTCTTATTCTGTTTTTTCAAGCATGGGAACTAGTGTTAGACATTTTGAATTACGGCATCTGATAAATCTTTCCTTTTCCTCTTAATTTTGGAACCATCTATGCATTAATACAGCCTAACAACTGAATTTGATGTTGTGTACGTGGACTGTATATATTGTAAACAGATATTTTGCAATTTATGTTATGTTCTTCCATTTAAATGTTATTTTATTAGGTTTGTTATGAAGTGTAGGAGAGCTTCCTAAAGATGCCATAACAGGACAACCTGTAGTGATGCATCCCTCATTTGAACAGTATAGTCTGGGTCATAAAAAGACTAATAAAGTTAGGGGTAGCTTACTCCCCATTGGAATAATTTGTTATTTTCATAGCATAGCATTTCTGAAAAGTTAAATTTGGTAGGTTGGGTCATCATTAAGTTAGAACTTGATATGTTACAGTGAAAACCTGTAATTTATGAGATGTATTTCTGGATCACCTGAAGGAATGTAATCCAAAATTCAAGATGGTGTCCTGTGTCAGCATTTAGAATTTAAAGTGCATATACCCAACTACCACCAGGGATTATGACCACTGTCAGGACATTCTTCTCTTACTTAAGCAACATAATGAATAAAATGTGTCATGTATGTCTACTAGTAAATCAGATTTCAACAACTCAACCCTGCATTTACTCATTCTGTTACTGCAACAGCTAAGATAGCATTTAGGACATTCACCTATTAAACATTTAGGGTGATAACTAAGGTGTTCATCAATGCCTGGTGGACAATAACACACGTATTTTAATGTTTATTGGTATAATCAAAAGACAAGAAGATCCACTGACAAACAAATATTTGATATATGTACGTCCTACTGAACCAGCATTTATCAGAGAAGGATTTCAAAAGGGAATCCAAAAATACCAATGATGCTTACACAAGCAGTCCAACTGTGCAGAAAATTTCTTTAATTCTGGTACCTTGGCCTTCGCCTTCTCATGGAATACATTATAATTCAAGCAACACCCCTTTTATAACACATCTTCAAAACATTTGCATAAGTAATTGACTCAATAAAACAATTAAACATTTTCAGTCAATTTTTAACCAAACCTTACTTTTGTCAACGATATTTTTTCATGTGAAGTTTCCAACTTCACCTTTAAAATTTCATACTTCACCTCATGTATAAAATATATATTGTGGATTAAATATACTAATATAACTTTTTTATAATTTATCTTCCATGACAAACACTTTTACATTTTTAATACAAAAATATATATGATGATGTGATAGTTATATTTAATGCACTCCAAACCATTATACATTTAATATGTTTAAACATAACACAAATGTTACCTTATGTAATTTTTACATTTCCAAATTCATCCCATTTGGAAAAAGAGTATTATAATTTAAGATGAATCTAGACTCCATTTCCAATAATTTATTGTGAAAACATGCATTATTCTCACCAAAAACATTTGGTTTCCCCAAAACACAAAAAATAAACCCTTCAGGAACCCCTTTGTGCTGTTCCCAAAAGTGCTTGGCCACCGGACTATCTAATCTTTTGTGTCTGATGTCCCCCAAGTGCTCCAGAATTCTAAGTTTAACTTTCCTACTGGTTTGTCCAATATACCATTTCTGTTTTGCACAACCACAACCTATGATATAAACCACCCCCGATGAATTACAATCAAAATATTCCAGAGCATTGTAACATACATTGTTGATTTTGGTTCCATCAAGACTTCTGACCCTAGCACACACCTTGCAATTACCACAGCGGTAGGTTCCTTTCTTAATGTTACTCATCAATTTACTTCTAATGTTTAGTATTTCCTTTAAATTTGGATATCTGCCATAGGAAAAAGTGACCGTTGTTGGAACTAACTTACCCACCTTATCTCCAGTAACAATGGGCCATAATTTTGATACTGTCTCTCTTAAAATACAGGAAAATTGAGAATATTTGGTAACAAAAAATATTTTCTCCCTTTGTCCTTCATCCCCAACATTTCCCATCTGGCCATTTGGACATTTCTTGGTGCAAAAGTATCTCTTCCTGTCTAACTTCCTTAAACCCAAATCCGGCTCTACACGTGCCCTAGCTGACTTGATTGTCCTCCTAAAAGTAAGGTTTGGTTAAAAATTGACTGAAAATGTTTAATTGTTTTATTGAGTCAATTACTTATGCAAATGTTTTGAAGATGTGTTATAAAAGGGGTGTTGCTTGAATTATAATGTATTCCATGAGAAGGCGAAGGCCGAGGTACCAGAATTAAAGAAATTTTCTACACAGTTGGACTGCTTGTGTTTAAGCATCATTGGTATTTTTGGATTTTCTGAATTTTTGGAGTGTGTTTAAGGATTTCAAAAGGACCAGAATAGAGCAGAGTGTATAATTTTTACTTTAGTGGCATGGAACAAGTAAGTAATATCTGCCAGGAATCAAGATGACCTAATTTAACATCAGCCAGATGACAGGAAAAAAAAAAACATCATCAATCTCCATGGAACAGTACTGGTGGTGTATATGAGGGATTTATGGATTTGTAGCCGGTGTTACTTGAGATGGATACACTATGCTAATTAACATAATTATTTTATTCTTTTCTTATAATCAAATTGAAAATCAGAAAAACAGTTGCAAAATCAGCCCATATTATATACTTAGATATGCTCTATAATGTATGCATGTACAGACAGCTTAGTGCATACTTGCATATAAAGGTGTGTTATATATATTACACGCATACGCATTCTGCATATCTGGAGAGAGAGAGACATATACACAGAGTGTATGTGTGTGTTTGTGTCTGTGTAATCAATCAAATGTTTGTCATTTCTCATTAAGGAGAGGCAAGTGAAATTAATCTAACCTATAGGCACATAAAGGTAAACAGTGCTGCATCTGAAATACAGATTTCACATGCTTAAGCTTATACTGAGTGAAAATACATTGTGCCCATCTCAAGAAGAGCCAAGAAAATAAACTGCTAAGACCATTTGATTTAAATTGCCTATTAAAGTATTGAACACCCTGTCATGTGAGAAAACAGTGTTTTATTGACCTTTAAGGCTTAATTAGGAATCTAAACACCTAAAGACAATGAACTAAAACTGCACATTTTATAAATGTTTCAGTATGGCAATCCAGCTGATTATTTTTTAACTGGCCGGTGGGCAAAATGTCTTGTATATGAAATGGAGCAGTTCACTTACATGTACATATTTTCGAAGTTCAACAGACAATGTGCAATAAGCCAGGCTCCAAATCTGAAAACAGCTGCATTTACGAAGAAGTTTATAGTCTGAGCTAGTGCATAGGTTATTCCGTGTATTGGGGCTTTCTTTAGTGCATCCCTGTAGTGAAAAAGAGACAGAAACGGGTTTTGCATTTCAGATTCCATGTTGTTTCACGTTGATCAAACACCTAAAAAAAAAAGCATTGCCCTAGAAACAAAGTCTCTCATTCATAAAAGTAATTGTTTTCTTATCTGAAGTGGAGATACTTTATCTCTTTGGAAAGCAGAATATTTAGAATTCATTAGGACTCATATAATCGCAAACACAGACAAAGATTTAGGCAGAGCAATATCAAAACAAAATAAAGAAAACAAACTATTAACGGTGAACACCAATGAAACCATGATAATATATGTTTCAGTTCCGTGTAATTTTTACAACATGCAACATTTTTTGAATCATTTGATCTCTAGATAATGAAGAATAAATACTGAATTATCACAGGTTCATCCTGAAGATGGAGAAGATATTATTTTATCAAACAAAATAATCACTGAAAGACACTTCAGTTCAATACACTGTTTAGAGTGTAGTTTTATTCCTCCATTTGAGGGAAAACATAACTGGGCCTTTACTTTCTGTACTGATGGATAAGCTGCAGTGTGCATATGATATTCAGAACTGTGAGGGTGGTGTACCAAGTCATACCTAGCTCTGCTTTTGAATAACATGCTAGAAACCATTAAGAATACTTTCTCTACATTCAACATGGGGAGACTTTTAAACTGGAGTATCAAGGCCTCTTTTCAGTCAGAAACTTGCTGTATAACAGATGAAGAAATATTGGGTGCAAAACATTTTAAATACAATGGTATTAGGTGTAAGCAACTGTCATCCCAGAGCTCAGCTAAGACATGTATGACCAGAAACTGCAGACAGAATGAAGACCCCTGTCAGACTCACCTGTGCCAGCAACCAGCTGTACTAACATTTATTATGTTACTACAGCCAGGCAATTGCCAAACAAATGCCCAAACAGCTGAATGGGCTAGTGTTCCTGAGGGGGATACTGGCTCCTAATAACCCATTCTTACCATCTATTTTGTACCTCAAATGAGTCCTTCTTTCCAAATCCACAAACAGTGCTCCTCACCACATATACAAGCTACCAACCACATACCTACCACGTGAAGGATACTTCATGTTCCCTCTTCATGCAAATAATGGAGAACTTGAGAGGTCTTTTTTCTCCCAGCCTTACATTCAGAACAGACAGTGATTTCAGCTTTCAACCTTTTGGTCAGTGGTGAATGCAGTGTGTGAGAGAAGAATTCTTTTGTGTTTGCGAGGATTTTACTTTGTAACCAGATGAACCATTTTTGCTCTTCATGGAAACAAAGACTTCAAGGGTAAACACACACACACACACACACACACACACACACACACACACACACACACACACACACACACACACATGTACACACACACACACACGTACACACACAACAAACTAAATATATGCCCTACATCCATATTTGGTAATATTGCTAAAAGGTGACACATGTCCAGATGTTGACCACAGGTGGCATAAATTGTATAAGGTCTCTTCTTCAGCATACTGATGTATACATTTCTAATTAGAAAGCACTGACTTTTCACTACTTAATTTCATTGCGAATAATTTAAACCTCATTTTTTGCAAGCAGAAGTTAAGCATTGTGTTCAGCCTTAGCTGTGATTATAAATCAATGTGATGTGTGCCTACAAAAATGTAATAAATACTGTAGTAGTGATAGCATATTAGATGCTTACTCATAAGAACATTCTATGTTTGTGTTGCACTATATGATGAACTGCAGTTCACTATACTCAATAAACAACTACACCAGATTTCATGGGAAAATGGATAACAAAAATGATGCATTCACTTGGCCTTGCTCACCCCACCTAAAAAGTATCTGAAGGATATATACAATCAGCCTCAGACTACGATCCCTAATTCAGCTTGCAAACATTATGTCCACCCGCGTCTATATTGAATTAGCGAATGCTTAGAAAAGCCAACACTAATTCATCGACCCCTTTTAAGTGAAAGCTTACAATCCTGAACACCCGAAACAGCGATTTTTGTCACAGGGCAAAAAATAGCTGGGCCGGTTTCGGGAGTTCGCCATTTCCTCCACTGTGGTGCGATCTTGGAGTTTGTATATTTAAGTAGAGGGGGTGTGGGGGGCAAAGCCCCCCACATTATATAATGTTTAAGTTTTTTTTTTTTTTTTTGTGGACCAGCGATTTTTTTTCCCTGGGAAAAAAAAATCATTGTTCCCGGTGTTCGAGATTTTAAGCTTTCACTTAAAAATGGTCGATGAATTAGAGTTCGGTTTTCTAAGCATTTGCTAATTCAATATAGACCCTGTCCACCCATCATTCTGACTATGCCAAAAATTTCCTCACACAACTTTAAGCGTTCATGTAAATGTCTTAAGTTCACTTTAATCACTAACTGCAACTGCATTTACAACCATACCTCTCAACCTGCAGACATTCAAAATAGGAGCAAAGCTCCTTGAAAAGTAGTCAAAAATCTGGACATCTAATTAGCATAAAATATGAATACCAAATATGACATAACTCTTCCAGCTTCCAATAGGAATGTGGGATACTACTCAGAAACATGTTTAAAAGTAGAAAGTAACAGAAATTATGGAAAAATTATAAGCATATTATCAGAGGCAGTATAAAATATGTGCACTTTAATGAACTGTACTGCAAAGTTCTACCACACAAAGTTATTTACTTTTACTTTGGAAAGAAGGAGAGATAAGATTTGTATCCTCTTTCTTTAAATTATTGGTGTTACAAGTATGCTGGTCATGTAGTAAGTTTTTCGGAGTACTAGACAGTTTTAAAAGTCATGCGTGATGAGGGGGATTCAGAAAATTGTGTTAAGGGGTAATCAAGCCTGAAAACAGGGACATACCTGCAAAAAGAGCAACATCATGTATAGGTGTAAATCAGGCCTGAAAACAGGAATGCTCCACCCAAACAGGGCCAATTAACAAGTCTGTTTGTCACTTCAGCTCAGCAGTTCTTGTGTTGCCGGTTTCAGAGAGGAATCCTGTATATAACTATTTTGTGAAAGTGATCTGTAGAGAAATGCTTCCTTTCACTTTTTCTCTTCATTCTGTCGGTAAACTATTTATCTCTCCTCTCCCTTCTCTTGTGTTGAAGCAGAGATACAAGTCCCTTATTAGCTGAAAACAGCTGAGATACGACCCCATTATTTAATGGCCCTTATTCTTGTTTTCACACACTCAGTCAGAGACGGCCTTCTTTGGAGATGCTGCCTGGAAACTCTGATGCTGGGCAGCATCATCAATGTCTTACAAAGCTACCAACACTCCTTTCAAGTTAGGTGAGAACACCTCTGCACAGCAGTGCATCACTTGGTTTCCTTGTGCCTTATTAATTTGCTTTATGACTATGATAAGCCATGGGTTCTTCCTTAGAAGTCATCATGTCTGCTTTCATTGAGCCCACTCCTTCCCTTCTCCCACCATTCCTTCCACTGCCTTGCTGCCAGGGTTTTATTGCTTTGTGTCATATGGATGGTTTACGTCCCATTCCTTGTTCGCCTGGCTTCCAGTGCTATGCAAGAACAGAAGGTGCGGTCTGACCAGGCCCCTATAAGAGAGGTGGAACTAACTCTCTTTTTCTTGAGTCTCTACCCCTAAGGATAAACTACTATGCTTGTTGCTGACACTGCCATGTCACTATACTCTAGGGGATCCAGCCTACATGTGATCAAAGCATCTGAACTTTTTCTTTCTCTGTGGCCATCAGTTCTATTCACCCCAGTTGATACGTCAGATAGGGTTGTCCTGGACCAAATGAAGTATTTTGTATTTGTCTGTACTGAACTTCAACTGCCAACTTCTGCTCAGTCAGTAAGCCTTTACAAAACTTTACCTAATTTCTTGCCTGTATCTCCATTGCTACATCTATCTTTGTGTCATCAACAAAGAGCCGGATCCTATTGTCTTTTCCCTCAGATATGTTTGAGCCAAATAAAGTGAAGGATAATGGACTGACCTCTGCAGTAATCTGCTAATCAGTTTACTAATTTCTGACACTGTATTTTCTGGCCTGCAGTTCCCCAGATTTTTCCCTGCTTGCCAGTATACAAGGGTATCACACATGCTACTATATAGTTTTCAGCTATTTCTTTACTAGTCAGAGACCTGTGGAAGATCTCAGTGGATATGCCAGCATATTAGCCAGATTTCTGAAGACTCTTGGATGAGCAAGTCTTGTTATTGAACTTTTTCTTCCCTGAATGTAGCCAGTTCCCTCTCTGCCCCCTCCCTATATATCCTGGAATCAGTCTATTCTTCTCCCCGGTCTATTCTGCTTCACTCCTGGTGAGGCACTCCTTCTTTGCTTTCTCTTGTGAAGGCTGAAACAAGGTATACTTCTGCTTTGTTCCACTTAATGGTAATATCCTTCACATATTGCTCACCATGGCTGGTTTTGCTCCTCCTAACCTCCATTCTGCTATGAGTCCCAAATATTCCTGTTGGTTTTCATGAGCACTTCTGCCAGCCTCCCTTTAACTTTTATCTTTGCTGTCCTCACCGCCTTTGTTGTCCATCTACTAGCTTCTTTTCTCTGTGCCTCATCTACTTCTCTAGCCTCCTTTCCATCTCTTGCATGCTATATACCCTTTGTGTTAATTGTTATTCCCAAATTCCTTTGTAACCACAGCTGCCTTTTCCTCTTTGCCTCTTCCTCATGTCCTTATCCCTAGCCCTGACAACTATAACGGATGCATTCCCACAGCTTTTGACTCACCCAATGTAATCCCAGTCTCTAAAGTCATCATCGATCCACTTCCCCAACACAGCATAACTCACTTGTGCAAAATCCCATTCATTGTGTCTTTTTACACTTACATACACTTTAATCCACACGGTGGCATGGTCACTGTTGGCCAGCGGCTTTTTATTCTTGATAACCATGTTGGCTGCCACAATGGTTAGGATCACATCCAGAATTCTATCAGTCCTGCATCAGTTGGCTGAAACCCTCATAGTACAAGAACTACATCACCAAATGTTCCCTCTGTGCACCAGAGCTTAGTATCTCACTGTCGATTTCTGGCAAGTTCATATCCCCAAGTCATGAGGATTGACCCCTTTGCCCTACTCCACTTCATTCCCACCTCTATTCTGAAATCCTCTACCAGCTTTCTCATCTCTCTGTCTCTACCTTAATTACTAGAGAAATTAGCCTAGGTTCTTACCCTGACAATTCCTTTGTTCCGTTCTTGGCTTACTGTTTTCCTGTTATCTGACCTCACATCTGTTGACTCCTTTTATGACATTTGCTATCTCATCTCCATGTCTTGCTTTTCTGTCATTCTTGAACCATCTATACCCAAACACATTCATTTCCAACTCCCTCTTGTCAATAACTATTACTTCTGTGATACATGCAATGTCCACCCTCCCAAATCACTGCTTGAATAGGCTCTCCTTTCTTTTCATCCACACTCGTGGCATTGCACAGTAGTATTATTCAAACACTCTCTGACCTGCTGTACACAGACTATGTAGCTTTAATGTTAACCAGCTGGTTATAATGATTTGTTTTCTCAGTTTGATACTACTATGTTAAGTGTGTCAGTCTGAATACAGACATATTCCTGCAGGCTGCACCACATTTACTGTCTTATTCATTGGTTGCCTAGCTACTTCTTCTTTCAGCTTTTCCCTGTTAGGGGTTGCTACAGTGGAGCAATGATCTGCAGAACTATTGAAAGTGGAGTTTTAGAGTGTTGAGCTGCCAGTCCAGTGCCCAACCTTCCACAGAAGGCACACACATGCACGCACACACTCACACCTAGGGCCAGTTGACTACATAGTATAAACACTGGGAAATTTAATAGAACTGGATATAAAAGGAATGTGTATAAAACAAAACAGTATTAAAAATGTGAGATAAAGTTAGGATGTGTTGCAACAGTAATGGAGATGAAAAAGAAAGCTATGTGAAAATCAAAAATGTGTGCCAGACATTCAGAGTTTTAACTTGTACTTCCTGCAGTAGAAGTGTCTATTAAACATGACTGGAAAATTTACATTAAATTACTCTTATAGAATCTCTCCTAATAAAGGCCTTTTTCTATGAAGTGTAAAAGCAAAAATAAATGAGTTCAAAGGAATTTTCATGTTTCTGAACAGAAATATAAAAATGAGCAATGCTCATACGTAGTTCTGGTCGGTGCAGTTGAAGTAAACAGATTTGATATATTGAAATCTGAAAATGTTTCTGAGGCAGAAGAAGCAACACTAGAGTAGCATGGTAAAGGGTGGCAAGAAAGACTGAGAATTAATGGACGTAATGCTGAATTAAACCTAGACACATAAGTAGAGTGTAATATTTTGTCTCAAGGTACTTTTAAACACTGGAATTAGAATGTGCCTGAGACAGCTGCATGTACATGCTGTCCAGATAGTGGCATCTTCATGTCAAAACCTGCAATCAGGAGTTAAAAAAAGAATAAAAATGTCAGATTATTTTTCAAATCGTAACACTTAAAGATGTAAAAGCTTTTAATTTTTGAGTCATTTGGAAATCTAGGGGAAGGTCAAACAAAAGGTAAAACCAAAATTTTCATGTAAACTTTCACAGAGTCATAAATACTTTTCAGCTAATATACAGAACAGGATAACTGTGCTTATTTAATCACAGGCTTAATATACTTTCCAGATGGATATCATACAAATAAAACTTAATGCTATGGTAGTGATACATGCTCCAAGAAAAGTACCAGTAACTGCCAAGAGTGGAGAGGATTAGGAAACAAGGGAATGAAAAGTCTTGGTGTCATTACCAAACAATTCAAGCCGAAAAAATGGGCGAATAGTGTGGTCAATTTTGTAAAGACAGGATTTACACTGTATCAATTTAAATGCACTGAATAACAAGAGAGTATCCTTTTCTTCTTAGGTAGAGGAGCTGATCTGAAGAATATCAAGTGTTAATTTTCTGGAGCAAGATGCAAAGCAATATTTTTACCAGATAAAATTAAAACGAACAAACCTCAACTCTGTGTTCCTTTAATATGTTGCTAGGAAGGTATAGATTCAGTTTAGTATTTCTCCAGCTCAAGAAGTAATCCAAAGAGTGGAGGCACAAGTAATTGAAGACTTGCTAGGTGATGTTAACTTAATTGTTTATCTGTTAATGTGAGGGTTAGACAGAAGAACATGACAGAAATTAATACAACTGCCACAAAGAATAGTGTAGCATCATTTCAAGTATAAGAGCACTAAACGTAATCCAGAGAAAAGCTGAACAGTTCATTTATTTGATTTTATTTCCATGTAGTTAAATAAATTGGCCCTACTGGGCAAAGTTCACAGAGAGGAACATGGGAGAAAAGTTAAAAAAAACATTTCAACTATGGTTGTTTTGCTAGGATAGCATAATTATATACAGTAATATAGCAATAACCTACTCCTGGGTGTGGGTAATGCTGGATTTACCCACGGTTGGCGTGGTTTGGTCCCGAGGGCGAAGCCCGAGGGACCAAACAAAGCCAACCGTGGGTAAATACAGCATTACCCACACCCAGAAGTGGGTTATTGCTATTATACCATGACATTATTTAAGAAAAGAAACTATTACTTTTCTTAAATAATGGCATAGTATAATGCCTGTTTACTGCCCTTCCGCAGATGTCTGGCATCCGCGGCAGTTCTGATGTACTGCGCGCCTGCGCAGTACATCAGAGTTGAGCAAAAGCAACGGAGAAAGCAAGATCTCCGTTGCTTTTTGCTATGTTAAATGGGTTTAACTTAGCGAGACAGTTTAAAATAAGCAGCGGAGATGTCCGTTGCTTATTTTAAACTGTCTCACTATGTTAAACCCATTTAACATAGCGAATAAAAAAGCAACGGAGATCTTGCTTTCTCCGTTGCTTTAAAACCTGTCTCGCTATGTTAAATGGGTTTAGCATGCGAGACAGCTAAAATAAGCAACGGAGATCGCCGTTGCTTATTTTAAAGCTGTCTCGCTATGTTAAACCCATTTAACATAGCGAGACAGTGTTTTAAAAGTAGAGTTATACTAATGGAAAAAAGTCCGGGCGACCGGACCTTTTTCCATTAGTATAACTCGATTTACAATGTGTACGCTGGCCAATCAGCGTGCACGTTTTGGGGGGGGTCATGCTATAATACAATATATAGTACAAGAGAAGATAGCATTTAAAAGAATGAAGCATTTGATGTTTCCAGGAGCATCTGTGTTCTCTGATGACAAATCAAGTGGTATGTGGTTGCCTTCAGATCATCAATAACGTAGTACTTGTTAAAGGTTCACATAAAACTAAGTTGAGCATTTTCTAAGCTGAAGTGCCCATATAAAGTTGTCCCTAGACAACTAATACCTGTTAAGTATTGGTAGACAGTTCAAAATCAATGAAATATGGACACCAGACAGCTTGATAATTGTAGCACCACTCTGAGATATCAAAGAAATGGTAGCAGATAACAGCTTGATGTAGCAAAGAAATAGCAAAATGAAGTTACAGACCAGAAATATGCAGGTGGGCATCTCAGATGATAGAACAGTACCTCCCTCAAGCATATACTTAATCTGGAAGCCATTCCTGGCAACATTTGCAATTTTGATACTAAATGCCAGAATAAAACAGGATTATGAAATACATAGTGAAGTATGCCCAGAGGATAAGCTGCAAAAACAGTTTGTTAACTAGTGCAAATGGAAGAAAGCTAAGCAAATATCTTACAATATAATACAAGATGAGCTACTGAAATACCCAGTAAACAAAATAAAAAAAACTTGTTAACAAATAATACAGATATGTATATATATATATATATATATATATATATATATATATATATATATATATGTTCCCCTTTACAAGATTGAATTACTGTAAGCTCGAAATTCACAAGCTCGAGCCCAGAATCTTGAGTTTTCAGTAACTCAAAATTGTAAAGGGAAGCTGTAGCAGTAAAAAAAAAAAAAAAAAAGAATATGCTTACGTGTATGCAGGGCGCTAGGTCCCCCTGCATCATTTCTGCTGTAATATGCGAGTTGTGTGACCGGACTTCAGCAGAGGAATGGACGTTCTCCTGTTGTACGGTTATGCATATAACGCGGAATGGGAGAATTCCCTTTTCTTCATTGAAGTGCGATCTCGGAGTTGGTAGGGTGCGTGTGGGAGGTGCAGGGGGGCTTGCCTCCCTAAGGAAAGTTTTTTTGGGTTGTGTTCCCCTCCAGAATTTCGAATTACTGAAAACTCGACATTCTGGCTTTGAGCTTGTGAATTTCGAGCTTTTAGTAATTTGATCTTCTGAAGAGGAACCATAAATATATTATAGTTAAAAGTTTTAGGTGAGAGAAACTGCTGTTTGAGGTTTTAAGTCTGTTTATGAAATCAATTACTAGAATGAGATTAATCTAATGAGATGAGTCTAAAACCAGAAGCCTGACAGTTATCAGGAAGCATAATAAATAGTTGGTAGTATTTTCCAAAATTTTTTTTATTTTTTTTAAAGTCAGCACTAAAGGATCAAGATAGAGTTTTTTATTCATATATATTAAAATAACTAATTTGAGGTTACAGTCCTTCAGCTCAGCACAAATATGTACAATAACAAGGAATGGTTATTGCAAATAAGCAAAAATGAATACAGTACTGACATGATCTAAAAAGGGAACCTGTCACACCTTCTAGCCAATGAACTAGAAACTGGTAGCAGTGTTAACATGAGCGTCCATCAGAAGATAAAAAAAGATTTTTGCATGACTGCTGGTGTAGAGATGGGGCACAAATCAATGCTCCGGGGAACTGGATTCTATATAAAGTCTTAAGACATAGTAATCCAGGGTGTGAAGGGCTGAATAACTAATGGCCTCTTTACCATTCAGATGGGATATGTCAGAGATGTGCTTGTGGCTTAAGAAAAACAAGCAAACTGAAAAATGTACAGAAGCAGAAACACTTATAGCCTATAAGGTATCACAACATGCCAAGCTGATGAAATCAGGAAGAAATGGAAGTCTGTAGGCTGAGATTAAGATACTGCAAAAGGATATAGTGGACAGTTCTCTCATCACTATCTCAATGGGCTCCTGAAATTAGTCGCTGTATAAGAAGGCAGACAGAGCATATGGCTACTACAACCTTTTTTCTGAACATGTAGATTGTGCAGACCATGAATCATAATCTAGTATTTCCAGTGGTAGTTGAAAAGTATCTGTGTCATTATCTGAGGGTTGGAATCAATGGATTGTAACACACAAAAACTAATAATTTTCAACTATCTTTACAGCTATATTTATATCTACTCCCTAGTGAGTATTACAATTCATATGTACTATGGCTGTTGGCAGAAATCATTCCCTGTAAATATTCTAAATAAATATATATAAACTATTCTCTAAAGGCATTGCTTTGGTATCATTAAGGCCATGGCACTCCTTAAAAAGAAGTCAGATTTTCTCAAATCAGTTTGTTCTGAAATGTACTGTTTGCATCATGATATTTATCTTAAATTACCATAATGTACCTACTGAAGTCTTTGAAACCATAATGTTTGCTTGTACTCCTGTTTTCTTGTATCTCTACTGTATACTTGTGTTTTCTGTTTATTCATTTTGGATAATCGTGCCTTTTTCTGTTTGCTTGTTGCCTGATGGCCTGGGTTATGGCTGAAAACAGACTTTGGAACAATTCACTTACCCAGTTAACAATGTTAAAATAAATAAATAATTGGTAATAAAAAGGTAAAAATGAAGATTAGAAGCATGACCCAGATTTACCAAATGTATATAACTGATAAAAATGTAGTCAAGTAAAAAAAAAAATGAAGGTAAACAGATATATTAAACAAATAGGCATTCTAGGCACTAATAATGTTACTATTATGTAACATGTATCCGGAATATGATGCCATTTAACAAAAGCTCCACTTTGCTTATACTATAGTAAAATAAAATAAAATAAAGTGTTGCTAATGTTGGATAGGGTGCTGTATTGTTTCCAAATAATCAGCCTCTGTGCCCTGCCTTATGGTATTGTAGAAGGTACAAGATGAATGCATGCTGTTTGCAACAAAGCCTGGCTTTTCACTTCAGCTATTCTAAAATGCTTGAATACATGCAGATCTTCACCGTGTGACTCTTTCCTAAACAGAATTGCAATCTAGAATTTAAATCAAGAATATAATGGTTACTAAGTAAACCCAAGTCTGCAAGCAACATTGAATGGATCCTCTGCTTTAATACAACTGCATATTAGGCGTATTGCTCCATTTATTGCTCCAATACATACAATGACCAAGACAATACATTTGGTACTATATACATCAACTAGGAAGGACTCTTCTCGAAATGCGTGGTGTGCATGCCGCTAGCATGGTCCAAAACTCCCTCCCGCCCACAAAAGCATTCTGCCCAGTGTATAAGGACTACAGTGGTACTGACCTCCATGAATCCTGCTCTAATAAAATAAGTGCATCTAGCACAATCTAAAACTCCCTCCTGCCCACGAAAGCATTCTGCCCGGTGTATAAGGACTACAGTGGAGCTGACCTCCCTGAATCCTGCTCTGATTAAATAAGTGCATGTAAGCTCCAGGAACTACTTTTTTTACAAAGCCAGTTGGTTTCCCTATCTGCTCTTTGGATTTTGTAATTAAAATCCTTGTGGTCTCCTGAGCCCTGACAGCATGCACACTCACAGGGAAAACTCCATTTTCCCCACTAGATGGTAGCAACCCCACAAAATTGCTCCCTGACTAGCTAGTACCCATTATATCCTAATAAGAGTAGTTTTGGTACTATCCCTCCTAAAGGGGCACTCTTCCAGGTCTTGCAACCCTTTATTTCACATCTATCTGCTGTAATCATCTTTTACAACCTATTTACCTAATTTAACTACAGACTCTAGCAGTCTTAGCACCACTATCAGTGTTCAACCCTCACCTACACTCACTGATACTTTTTTGGCACTCACCTCTGCTGGGGGGAGGGCACTCCTTTCCAAACTTCCCAGGTCACTCCCCCTGTCCCATCCACAGTCCCCCTTCCCTGTGTACCATCATCCAATCCTAGCCTAGATCCCCTCCCCCTCCCTCCTACCTGCATTACAAATACAGGTTTTAGACCGCAGCATCCTTCCCCAAGGCCATACATGAACTAGGATGGACTCTACTCCCAAGGTGTTGTGTGCACGCCGGTAAGGAGCTCTAAAACTGATTGCTTGATCTGTTAAGCTTGAAAAGTGTCACTACATATGTAATATGCAACCTGTTACAATGTTTGTATTTTTATGATTGCACATGCTATTCTGTAACTGCTCCATTCATGGTTTGTCTGCAAACTGTCTGCCACTTTTAGAAAGGGAATATATTGCTAGCTGCATAGTTTTTGTATTATAAAGTGGATGGAATTGGTTGTTTGTTGAATGAGAGGACAGATTTTGGCTGTTTCACAGATATGCTAATATACTAAGTAATACAAAAGGTCTATGAATGGCTTTTATCCTTATAACTGAAAAACCTACAGTTATCGCTCAAAGGGGTTACCTTACTAATTGCCAAGTCTGATCCTAGAGCAGGGGTAATGGCCACCTAGCCGCTCCATCTTCCTGTCTGCAGCAAGGCATTAGCAACGTTTTTTTAGCATTAACAATATAAACTAAAGGGAAAATACAATAGGGCTTGCAGAGTTTCCTTTGCTAGTTGCCTAATGTTGTTATTAGGTGGGAAATACGGCTCATCCATCCGCAGTAAGGTACCAGGAAAGGCTGTTAGCTATGAAACTATTTGCCTTCTGTAAGTAAATAATGGGTGTATAGGGTTTATACTGCTAGCTGCCAATTGCTGTCATTAGGTGGGAAAAACGGCTTCTCCTTCCACAGTAAGGCATCAAAAACGGCTTTTAGTTCTGGTAATATTAATTTAAGTAAAGGCACAGTAGATTTTTACAGGATTTACATTGCTAGCTGCCTAGTGCTGTTATTAAGTGGGAAAAACAGCTTTACAGTCTGCACTAAGGTATCAGGAACGGCTTTTAAATTTGGAAATATTAACTGTTGCATAGTCATACTAGGGCTTACAAGGTGTACATTGCTAGCTGCCTAGTCTTGTTATTAGGCAGGAAAATGGCTTCACCATTCACAGCAAGACATCAGGAATGGCTGTTAGCTTTGGCGATATTATTTTCTGTAGAGATACAACAGGGCTTATGGGGGTATACATTGCTAGCAGCCTAGTGCTGTTACTAAGTTGAAATAACGGCTTTACAATCTGCAGCAAGATATCTGGAATGGCATTTAACTTTGGTAATATTAGCTACTATATAATTACAACAGGACTTACAGGGTTCACATTGCCAGCTGCCTAATGTTATTAATAGGTGGGAAAACGGCATTTCATTCTGCAGTAAGGCATCTGAAATGGCTTGTATCTTAGGAA
This sequence comes from Protopterus annectens, assembly GCF_019279795.1. Classification (NCBI taxonomy): domain Eukaryota; kingdom Metazoa; phylum Chordata; order Ceratodontiformes; family Protopteridae; genus Protopterus; species Protopterus annectens. Next base: position 225,896,990 of record NC_056731.1, read on the forward strand.
ATAGTAACTTCTGCAAATATACCAGGGCTTACACTTTCATTAACCTAGAACTGTGTTATGCTACAAACTAGAACTGTGTCATAGGAATGTATTGCGATATGTCTGTCTTTGCAACTGTGAAGTTATGTTACTGATCATACCCTTTGCAACTCTGTACCTAAACCTCCTGCATGCACCATCTCAACTACCTATTTGCTCTTGTTCTGTGCATTTACATCAGCTTCATATACCTTAATCACCACTCTCACTTGCCCACATGTAATTACCCTCACATTCTACACTGTTACCCCACTATGTCTACTCTCTATCTCTAATGCTACCCCTTTTTTTTCTTTCAGCTAGCATGGTCTAAAACTCCCTCCCACCCATGAAAGCATTCTGCCTGGTGTATAAGGACTACAGTGGAACTGACCTCCCTGAATCCTGCTCTAATAAAATAGTGCATATAAGCACCAGCATGCATACTCACAGGGATTACCCCATTTTTCCCACTAGAAGGCAGCAACACCCCAAAATTGCTCCCCAACTAGCTAGTACCCATTATATCCTAATAAGAGTAGTTTTGGTACTACCCCTCCTAAAGGGGCCCTCTTCTAGGTCTAGCAACCCTTTATTTCATATCTATCTGCTGTAATCATCTTTTACAACCTATTTACCTAATTTAACTACAGACTCTAGCAGTCTTAGCACCACTATCAGTGTTCAGCCCTCACCTACACTCAATGATACTTTTTTGGTGCTCACCTCTGCTGGGGGGGTCTGTACCTGCTCCGTTCGCCCTTTGGGCTCACTCTGCTCCCCTACCCTACTCCCAGATATCACCCACCCTCACTGTACCTAAACTTATACCTAACCTTACTCACCTGACTTTCTTCCTTCTCCAATCACTAGCCAGAGCTAATTTATAGCTCCTCCTACTCTAACATCACACCCATACCTGCACTCACTCATCCCTACCTCCACCCCATTATCAAATAACACTACTAAAAGCTTCCAAAGAACCATAATGCAAGTCCTACTACTCTTACTCCTAACTAGCCCTGACATCCCTTTCCTACACTACAGCCATACAAACTAACCTACCCTTAGACACCACCTCATTCCATAGTACACATACCGAAAGACACATCACCTCCCATATATGCTTTACGGTCTGTCCAACATTATTTTCCACAAATATTATGCCACAGACACCAAACACCCATCTACCTACTACTATCAATAGGAAAGCAGTATACATATCACTCTCAAACCTAACCTATGTTATCAAACACATATTTAAACTTAGTAAAAGACTCCTCATAGCTGGTGACATACACCCAAACTCAGGACCCTTCTTTACTAAACTTCCAAATAGAGCTCAATCTGATATCTTAATAATTAATATCAACATAAGAGGTATTTCAAACAAACAAGTAGATCTACATGCTTTTATTTCTCACTACTCCCCTGACATCATAACCATTACCGAAACATGGCTGAAACCACATATCACTAGTGATGAGATTCTACCACCAAGTTACAACATCCTAAAGATAGATAGAACAAATAGGAAGGGTGGTGGAGTTGCAATTCTATTTAAAATGAAATAAACATCCAACCATTTCATACCCCTCTACCATCATTTCAAAAATGCTGAAACCATAGGTTCTATTCTATTAATAAACAATGAGAAAAAAAACATCCTTTGTTGCTACATTCCTCCTAAAAATAACTCCCCAGCCATAGAAGAAATCCTTTAATGGTTGAATCAAATTGCCCTCAGGAAACAATTTTACTAAGGTGACCTCAATACCAACTGTCAAACCTTCAGCTCCAAAAACCCTACCAACAGTATTAACCTCTACAACTTCACACAACTAATTCAAGACCCCACCAGAATAGATAAAAAAAAAAACCATAAACAAACCATTATTGACTGGACACTAGTAAATACCCTCAAACATCACTATCAGGTAGGGTCCCTACCTGACATACTCAGTGACCATCTCCCTACTTTCCTCCTCAGGAAACAAACCAGAATCCCCAAAACCATAACCTATAAAAACATCAGGGATGATCGTAACTTAACCCCAAACTAAACAACATTCTACACCAATGTAACTTGCTCCCTCTAAAAACCCTACACTAGATCAGGCAGTAGAATACTTTAATAATACATTTACCTCAGTTCTAAATTCCATAGCACCTTTAAGAAAGAGAACAATCAAAGCAAACTATGCACCATGTTTAAGTCGGAACACAAGAGACATTCATAAAACCAGAGACAAGACCTGGAAGCAATGAAAACAAGACAACTCTGAACAAACCAAACAAAAGTACAAACAATTAAAACACAAAGTACGAAGAGGTGGATGCTAGGTACTGCCAGACTTAAATTGCAAACAGTCACAGAGATCGGGTCTCCTTTAACACAACTTTATTGGTGTTTTCGGAAACGACTATGCGTTTCCTTCCTCAGAAACAAAGACAAAAACAAAACAGTCACATACAGCCCTTGCTTTAAAAACCTTTTAAAAAAAAAAAGTCATGTGATACTAATTGAATAATACGATGCTTAACCTTAAACCACTAGTCTGCTTAAAGATTCTTTCCAAGCATGTTCTCGTGTCCTGCAATACCTCGCTAGTGGTTGCATATAAATAGAGATTGATTAAAGTTACTATCAATAATATGCGTGTACAATAGTGAATATTATAAAAATTATGAAAATGAATTCAATTTAAATAATTAAAATAATTAAAAAGAATGGTCAAAATATTCAATATTTAATATTTAATACATATCTGACCACCTTTTAAAACCACTTTGCACTGGTATTACTATACAAAACCAGTAAATGATAAACTATACTTCAAATAATAACTTATGAAACTATAATGGGCTCATATTTATGGACCATTATGTTTATGCTGAGAAAGTCCTAAAACATCTAGAGCAGGGCCCATATCAAGAGATCAGTGTCAACGAAGTCAACATAGCTTACAGGAAGATTCAACACATTTTAGAAGATTTGTTCCTGGAAGATTATATAGACACTGATCTGCATAGCTATTTAACTATGACATCACCCAGGTTACCAGCCTTTTTCGGAGTACCAAAAATTCATAAATCCATCCATGACCCACCCCTCAGGCCTATTGTGGATGGCAGAGGATCCATTACGAGCACATGTGCCAAATATGTTGACATCTTGCTTAAGCCATGGCTAGCCAAGGAAAACCATATTTGTAAGGATTCCTGGAGCTTTTTGGATTCTATTAACAAAATCCAATTTGATCCAACTTTGGTGCTCCTCACAGTGGACATAAAAGATTTGTACACTGTGATACCACACAATATAGGCCTAGAGTGGGTAAGGGATTTCCTGTTTACTAGGAAAGTAAATGACAAGATCATTTACCTAGTTGAGACACTTTTGGAGCTCATACTTTAACAATATTTTCAAGTTCGAAGGTTGTACCTACATGCAAAAATCAGGGGTAGCCATGGGTTCGCCTTGTGGGGGGGGCGTACGCAAACTGTGTCTTCGTTCAATGGGAAAATACACTACTATTTCAAAATTCCATGTTTCAAACTCATGTCGCCTGGTACACTAGGTACCAGGACGACATGTTTATACTGTGGAAAGGGCAACTGGAACTTATCCCTAGCTTTATTGAGTCCATTACCATTCTAACTAATTTTCTAGAATTCACATTTAATTTTAGTTATACTGAAATTAGTTTTTTGGACATTCTACTGGAGAAGGATTGCTCGAATATGAGGTTTAAGAGCAACATCTATAGAAAACCAACTTACTCTAATGGTTTTCTGCATTATTCTAGTTGCCACCCGCACCACCAAAAGAAAGCAATTGTTAAAGGGCAGATGGTGTAGGCGCGTCAAGAATGGTAACAGATGACCATGATTTTGAAGTGGAATGCAAAAAGCTATTTGGCATGTTTAGTAATAGGGGTTACCCGTCAAATTTGATAGAGGAAGTCATAGATGAAGTTGAATACAAACGTAGAATGGGCCACTTTAGTCCTATTCTATCCTCTCATTGTGTTGTCAACCAAACTAGCCAGTCAATAAGCAATGATGCAAGTAGGGTTGGATCTAGCCAAACTAACAACCATCTTAGGTTTCTATGTACTTTTTCAACGGATCATCATTTTATAAGGGGAATATTAAGTAAAAATTGGATACTGCTTTCAAATGACAAACATGTTCAGAACATTTGTAGTGGCCCACCGGCTATTACTTTTAGACGGGGGGTTAATTTGAAAACACTTTTGGAAAGTGGTCAATCTAAAACGAGGAGTTCCATTATTGGGATGAGTAAATGCGGCAGCTGTGCACAATGCAAGTATATTAAAGAAGGTAATGTAGCTTTGGTTAACAAAATTCAGTATAAAGTAATGGGTAAACACAATTGCAATACGAAAGCTATAGTGTACGTGGCAACATGCACAGCTTGCCACGCATTTTATATAGGAAAAACGGAGCGCAAATTAAAGCAGCGCATTTATGAACATTACTATGCTATCTCAAAAGGTGACACTAATAATGCACTCGCCTGTCATATTTTAGAATTCCCGAACCATAAGTTTGAATTCATGGTGTTGAAAAAGATAGAGGATGCCCCCTATGTGGGGCCATGGCAAATCTGCTTGGAGATACAAGAATTATGTTGGCAGATAAAAACCGGAGCCACATTCCCCCCTGGCCTCAATGAGCATGTATCCATCACTTGTGTATTAAAAAAGTTAGCATGTAATAGATAAGGAAGTTTTTATTTATAAAATGAGTACTTGAAGAATGCATAAACTCCATTTAGATGAATCCGTCCCATTTTGTGCAAGCTCACCATTTTATTTTATTTTATTTTCATTTTCTTTTTCCTTGCTGATTTTTATATGATTCATTTATTAATTAAGAAGTAACTTTGAGCTTAGATGTATTTTAGAGTCCCCCACTTTATAGTCGGGGTGTCAGTGTAAATTTTTAAAGGGCGCTGTAGGTTGGGTCCTGACACACATTTTTTGGAGGGTGAGGTTTTTTGGGTTTATTATTTTTTTACTTTTTTATAGTTTCATAAGTTACTATTTGAAGTATAGTTTATTATTTACTGGTTTTGTATAGTAATATCAGTGCAAAGAGGTTTTAAAAGGTGGTCAGATATGTATTAAATATTAAATATTGAATATTATGGGCCATTCTTTTTAATTATTTTAATTATTTAAATTGAATTCATTTTCATAATTTTCATAATATTCACTATTGTACACGCATATTATTGATAGTAACTTTAATCAATCTCTATTTATATGTAACCACTAGCGAGGTATTGCAGGACACGAGAACATGCTTAGAAAGAATCTTTAAGCAGACTAGTGGTTTAAGGTTAAGCATCGTATTATTCAATTAGTATCACATGACTTTTTTTTTTAAAAGGTTTTTAAAGCAAGGGCTGTATGTGACTGTTTTGTTTTTGTCTTTGTTTCTGAGGAAGGAAACGCATAGTCGTTTCCGAAAACACCAATAAAGTTGTGTTAAAGGAGACCCGATCTCTGTGACTGTTTGCAATTTAAGTTTGGCAGTACCTAGCTTCCACCTCTTTGTACTTTGTGTTTTAAAAGTACAAACAACTTAGGAACGTAGCCAAAATACAAACCAAACAGGATAAGCAAAACTACTACCTAGGCCTCCAAAATAAACACGCAAACAACCCCCAAAAGTTTTGGCATTCTATCAACTCAGTGCTAAAACCTGGAAAATTGGTACCCCCACCCCCACCTCCCCATATACTAACAGCAAAGATATTGCCTCCCAGCTTAACTCTCACTTCATAAACTTAATCCATAAACTCTATCCAACCAGCTAACAAACACCAATACCTCATGTAACACAACCACTAGAAACACTCCTGACAACACTACCAACCAACCATCCTTCTCCCTCTCTCCAGTCCCTACATGAAAAATAAGAAACCTGCTCCACAAACTAAAACCTACCACACTAGCTGCAGACAGTATACCCACTAACTTCCTAAGAATGACAGCTGACTCTCTTGCATATCCAGTATCAATCCTAATAAACAGGTCCATTCAGGAAACCTATGTAGCACAACTATGGATTATACCTCTTCACAAAGGAGGCAAATCTTATGATTTTTCCAACTGCAGGCCAATAGCTATTCCTTCCCCTATTATCTAAGCTCCTAGAGAAATGCATACGCTCACAAGTTATGCAATTCCTAGATACTAACTAGCTTCTCTCATCCACCCAACATGGTTTCTGCCCTCATCATAGTACAACTTCTGCTCTTCTCTCTTTCACCAGCCTGGTTAATCAACATAGAAACAACAACAACTATGTATCTGCTACCTCCTTAGACCTCTCAAAAGCTTTCAACATGGTCTCACACCCTAAACTACTGGACAGCTTTCATTCTCTATCCTTTACTTCCTTTACCATCTCCTAGTTCAACAGCTACATATCAAACAGACAACAATCTGTCCAATGGAATTATATATAATAATACAACAGAAGAAAGAAACTGTTGCAAAAAAGAGTAAAATCCCATGATTGGAGGAACTCCGTGGTCAGCCTCAGTAAGATGCTGAAATCCTTCATAAAATCCTCCAAAGCTAGTTATGAAAACAAAATTGCCACTGATTCTAAAGACAACCACAAAGCATTCTATAGCTATGTCAAGAATCTCAATGGCAACACTAAGATCTGCTCTGAGTTACAGCACAATGGCACTAAATATACAGAACCAACTGATATTGCCAACATCCTGGCAGATAGGTTCAGTGCTAACTTTACCCCTCTCTCATCCCCTAAAGGGCCCATCTCTATACTGAAAGAATGCAAAGTTCCTGTAATCACGGCTGCACAGGTAAAAAATACACTCTACAAAGCCAAGAACACAGCATCCATGGGAACCTGACAACATCCCAGGCTGCGTTCTACATGAACTACAGAATTAACTGGCACCCCACCAAAGTACCATGTTCAATCATAGCCTCACCTCAGGCTTTGTGCCCACTGAATGGCACACAGCAACGGTTATTCCACTTCACAAAGGGGGAGCCACCACGGACCCTGGGAACTACCGCTCCATTAGCCTGACGAGCCTGGTCTGCAAGGCTATGGAACGTATCAAAGCAGCAAAGATTTCAATAGCAAATTCCCACCTTATCTTCACCCTACTTTATGCCTCTCCAATATATACCAACCTAAGGCAATGCGATCTAAACAAGCTAGAGATCTGCTACAACAAAATCGCCAAATTCACCACAGGGGCATCCTACCATAGTCACCACTGTCTCTCACTTGCTGAACTGGGCTGGCTTGAACTCCCTCACCTCCTTCAATGGTATCAACTCTCACTCACCCACAAACTGGTAAACCATCCACTAAATGTACCATCCCTCCAGAATCTACTCTAACCCTATCGCACCACCAGACCACTAAGACCCAGCAACAAAAATCACTTGCAGATCACTAAAGCCAATAACTCTGCTGGTGAAGCACTATTCTCTTGCACCATAGCCACATTATGGAACTCCCTCCCACCCACAATTACCTCCGTACCATCATGCACCCACTTCAAAACTTTACTAAAAACGCACCTAAAAACATACTGGCTATGCCTTTGCAACTCCCATTCTAATATCACCCACCCCTTCCAACCACTACCTTTCTTTCCAATCCACTAACTAACTTGATTATAGCAAGCTCAGATGCTCATAAGCCTAGTACTTATTATAAAGCAGGAACTTCTTATTGTAACATTTATTAATGACGGTTATGTACTTCACAGATAAAGATTCTAGTTGTCTAATGATGTACTATGTTCTTCATCTGTAAATATGTTGTAAGTAATTGCTATGTTAAATTGTTAATCGCTATGTAATCCAATGTAACTACTGTCTGTTTATTTTAACTGTGGAGCTTTTCTCCCCGGGCCTCTGCTGAAAATGGACCTACGTCCAGTCGAACACTCCCAGTCAACAAATGCAAATAAATAAATAAATAAATAACAAAATAAATAAATAAATCATCATGGAACTTAAAAACAATAACATTGGTAATCTCCAAACTCTGGACCCTACCCCGTTCGGGTTTGTAAAAGGTAGATCATGTCTCCTAAACCTGATAGACTTCTTTGAAGTGGTCACCAAAGCTGTAGATGAGGGTAAGGTGGTTCACACAGCTTATCTAGATCTCGCTAAGGCTTTCAACACCATCCCCCACTCTGAAATTATAAATAAACTAACTAAACTAGGTATAAATCCCTATGTCACAAGATGGGTTGCCAACTGGCTCACTGACAGAACCCACACTGTGAAAGTAGCAGACTCTAAATCCAACTTCAGTCCAGTGACAAGTGGAGTACAACAGGGTTCAGTCCTAGGTCCTCTCCTGTTTGGTATCTACTTCTCTGAAGTGCAGGCTAACACAGAAGGTCTTTGGCTAACAAAATTCCCAGATGACTGCAAACTAGGAGCCATAATCAAAACTCCTAATGATGTGGACATCCTACAAAAGGGCCTCCCTGAGCAGATGCCTGTTGTCAAAGCCATGGCCTCAAGCACAATGCCAAAAAGTGCATTGTCATCCCTTTTGGTAAAAACTCTGTACCCATGAACTACCACATAGGCGGTAGTCTATTGAACACTGAAAGTGTGATAAGAGACCTTGGGACACAGGTGGACAGTAGTCTCTCCTTTGATAATCACATTGCCACAGTAGTCAGGAAATCCTTCTACGTGGCACACCTCATCACAAAAGGTTTCTCATCCAGGAAAAAAGATGTCATTTTTCCCCCAATACTCATCACTCATTAGACCCATTATAGAGTACAATGCCCCTTTTGGTATGTACCTCACAAGACATCTATAACAACTGGAAAGGCCACAGAAATACCTCACAAAGAGGATTACCGACCTCAAACAGATGCCCTATGCAGACCGACTCAAAAAACTCCAGCTTTACTCTATCACATATCATCTACTCAGAGGTGATCTCTGCCTAACATACAAAGCTATGTCAAACCCAGAGCTGTTGGATATGCTCCACGTAAAGAAATCCCAATCCCTCTGAGCTACATGCTCTAGGGGCCTAAACCTTGTCACCACAATAAACAGAACATGTTGGAGAGATAGATTCCTGTCCCAGAGACTTCCCATACTCTGGAACAAACTACCTATCTATATCAAACAAAGCTCCTCATTAGCACTCTTCAAGAAAAATCTTGATGATTGGATGGGAGATAGGAAATTCACCCCGGGGATCACTTCTGTGGCTCTGCTTGATAGGGGCACAGGAAAATAATTTTCTTGGGTGGCAAAAGCCAGGGTACCGTTTGACTAGGCTTATATAGGCCCTAGGGCCAATAGCCTAGTACCTACCTATGAACCTATGAATAATGAGCTATCCCCTCCTCTCCCCAACTCAATAGGGGTACCTCAAGGATTTATACTTGGCCCACTACTTTTCACGATTTTTACAAACATTCTATATACCTCCTCTACCTCACTAATTCAGTATGCAGATGATTCCACTCTCATCTGTGCAGCCCCATCTGTCAATACCCTTCAACAACTAGCCCAGGAATCTTTCTCTGCTACTAAAAATTGGATCACTGACATCCAACTTATACTTAATCCTAACAAAACCAAACTTCTGCTGTTCTCACCTAATAAAACTAAATCTTCCACCTCCACTTTCTCTATCTCATCTAGGAATCATCTCTCCATCTACTCACACAAAACTCCTAGGAGTTGAAATAGACAACAACTTAGCATTTGATCTTCACAAGGCACAAACCATTCTAAAGGTTCATAAGAAAATGGGAACCCAATACAGGCACAAAAACTCTCTCACAGAAAAAGCATGCATCACTCTAGCTCAAACACACCTCCTATCGACACTTACTTATGCAGCACCTATGCTAACCCACACTATAAATTCAGATCTGGGTAAGTTAGAAGCGTGCTACAAAAAATAGCTAAATTTTCCAACAATTCCCCCTTTAGAACTCATCACTGCCAAGTACTAAAAGAAATTCAATGGCTTGAATTTCCTAACTTACTATCTTACCAACAACTCACCTACGTCTTTAACATCAGAAACCAGCCAGACAAAACTCCAGCCCTCAGTCATCTAATAACCTCCCACTCCAATCACCCCCTGCGCTCTTCCAATAAACCCCTCCTCAGTGTTACTACTGTAACAACACTGCAGGAAAAGCCCTTAATTCCCACATCATAGCCAAAAAATGGAACAATCTCCCCACCAATATAACCTCCATAACAACAAATACAAACTTCAAAAAAATTACTCAAATCTCATCTCAGGACAACTTGGATTTACCCATGTATCACATGACAATCCCTATACCTTTGTTCTATCTTCTGTCAATCTACTCCAGTCTAAACATCACACTATATCTATGCACATTGAAACACTGACTCTTAACATATATTATATTGTTCTTTCTGCTCCCTTCCATACATACTTACTAAATCTGTAAGCAGTTCTTACTATCTTTATGAAACTATCTCAAACTGTAACTTTTGTCCTGCAAGACCTGGTAACTACTGGAAACCAAACTCTGAATATATCTGTCTAAACTCTTTCACTGAACCCTTGTAAATATTTCTCAAAACTGTATCTTGGTCCTGCACTGCAAGTTTAACTATAGTTAACAAAGTAAAGAATAACTCTACTTGTAAATACATTTTGCGCTATTACCTGTTTTGTATGTGTATCTCCAATTGTATAAATGTATGTATATCTCTAATTGTATAAATGTCTTCTTAATTGTGGAACTTTTCTCCCCGGGCCTCCACTGAAAATGGACCTGGTCCAGCTGGATTTTCCTGGTTAACAAATATAAAAAATAAATAAATAAATAAATAAATAAATCATTGTGAATGTCTCCTCACAATTAATCCACTTTCTTGAAACAGCACTTGACAGACTTTGTTGCTTCTAACATCACTAGTTAAGTTGTGATAAGACATACTGCCCGACAAGTAAAGCCATTAAAGTCTCAACTTTTCTGTTTATTATTTATTTATTTAACATCTGTTGACCGGGAAAGTTCAACTAGGACAGAGTGTATTTTTCAGTGAAGACCTGGGGAGAAACATTCCAAATGCATGTCTTTGGAATGTAGGAGGAAACCAGAGTACCTGGAAGAAACATAGGCAAATGCAGGGAGGACATGCAGATGCCACACAGAAGGCACCCCAGCCAAGAATCGAACAGGAGAACCTCTTGCTGTGAGGTGAGAATTTTAATCCTTGCTCCACTGCGCCACCCAGTTTATAATCTGCTATTCAGTAATATTCTATAATGCCAGTCAAATTCCCCAAGCAGTTTTACATCATGAAAAAAGGATGACTTTACTAAATTGTCTGAAGAGGCTATCATCTAGAAAGACTAAGAAACTGCTACTGTGCTAACAATGGCTAAAAAACAGTTATGAAAGGTCATTTCAGTCATTCATACACATATTACTATGGACTAGAAGAGTATAGATAGCAAATCAGAAAAGGAATGCAATTTCTCTCATCCCTAGACTCCAGATTGTTCTGGCATCTAAGTCCAAGGAAGTCATTTTTCCACAGTATTCGGCATTCATCAGACATATCATCGAGTACAATGCTCCGTTTTGTATCTACCTAACCAGGCATATCCAACAATTGGAACGTCCACAGAAATTCCTCACTAAAAGAATACAGGACATAAGTAAAATGTCCTATGCAGACCGCCTCAAGGCCCTATCCCTGTATTTTGCCTCCTACAGGCTTTTGAGGGGAGATCTATGCCTGGCATGGTTCATCTTCCAGGCCCATGCTTACACCTATGAAAGGTATCAGTCAGAAATTTGGGATGCATGGCTAGGCTTAAAAAGGCCCTTGTGGTCATTAGCCTAGTAAACTCCTATGAACCTATGAAGACAGAAAACACCATGTTGACAAAAGTACAAAATGAAAATAGCTATATGCACTTAACAAGAAGCAAAACACTTTTCAAATGGAATTAGTCTAATTTAATAATCAATTTTTTTTATTATAATTGTAAGGATCACAGAATGTCAGTGTTGAAAAAGGAATGAATCACTCTAGGGAAAAATGAAAGATACATTTTTTTGAAAATGTAAAGAAGTCATTTGCTTTGGAATGCTAAAAATGCAGTTACCTGGGTTTTGAATTTATGGTTAATACCAATAGCTTAAAGAAACTGGTTCCTAGTACTGCATGTGTGGTTTTTTTTCTAAATAAAAAGACAACTATCTTACCTGTAAGGACCATCTAAGCTGTCACTGTACTTTTTATAAAACGTTTCTTCACGAGTCAAGGAGACAAGAGTTCTTATATTTTCTACTGCTTCTGTTGAAATCTGGTAAAGAGATATACACAAATAACCAGTGTTAACAATGACAGTTCAGTAGTGGGACTTATGCTTCATGTTTGCTTGTCATTAGATCTTAACATGGGAGGTATCTTATTACATAGCTTGGCGACATTAGCTAGAATTATAAATATGATAGCCTTCTAAATTCATGAGCCATTAAAAGCAAATCAAATAACAATTCACAACTGTTTACACTGTAAATGACACTGAATCAAGATATACATTTTGCAACTTTATGGCAATTTATGGAGCAGATGAAGTTGTCAGTCATTATTATAGCAATAACCCACGCCTGGGTGTGGGTAATGCTAAATTTACCCACAGTTGGCGTGGTTTGGTCCCGAGGCGGCCGAGGACCAAACAGCCAACCGTGGTAAATTTAGCATTACCCACACCCAGAAGTGGGTTATTGCTATTATACCATGACATTATTTAAGAAAAGAAACTGTTACTTTTCTTAAATAATGGCATAGTATAATGCCTGTTTACTGCCCTTCCGCAGATGTCTGGCATCGCGCGGGTTCTGATGTACTGCGCGCCTGCGCGGTACATCAGAGTTGAGCAAAAGCAACGGAGAAAGCAAGATCTCCGTTGGGTTTTTTTTAGTGTCGCGCTATGTTAAATGAGTTTAACATGGCGAGACAGTAAAAAAAAAGCAACGGACATCTCCGTTGCTTATTTTAAAACTGTCTCGCTATGTTAAACTCATTTAACATAGCGAGACACTAAAAAGCAACGGGATCTTGCTTTCTCCGTTGCTTTTTAAACACTTCCTCGCTATGTTAAATGGGTTTAACGTAGCAAGACAGCTTTAAAATAAGCAATGGAGATCTCCGTTGCTTATTTTAAAGCTGTCTCGCTATGTTAAACCCATTTAACATAGCGAGACAGTGTTTAAAAAGCAGTTATACTAATGGAAAAAAGTCCGGGCGACCGGACCTTTTTCCATTAGTATAACTCGATTTACAACGGGCACGCTGGCCAATCAGCGTGCACGTTTTGGGGGGATCATGGTATAATAATGTATCTTGTGTGTCTGAAGCACATTTAGAAAAAAAATGTTGGATGACAGCATTTGCATCTCAACAGAAGTATTGCTGGTATAATAAATATATGAAGACTATGGCAAATTTTAAAAGTGGATTTACCTATTGATTTTAAATCTTCTTTGAGATTGCCTACTGTTGCTTTTATTTTTGACTTATTTATATAAATTTATTTTGTTTACTCAAACATCCAACAGATTTGATGCCCAAAAAGTGAAGCAACAAGACAGGTAAATAATTACTTCGATTTAACATGCCAAAGTTCTCCAAGATGGTCTACAAATATGTACACCTGGTGCACTGATCGTGCCTTCATCTTTCATAGGTTAGTACTAAGCTAACTGCCCTTGTGAGCCATTTTAAGCCTAGCCAGTTATCCCTTGTGGGGCTCAAACCCTGCACCTTGTATTTGTAAGGCAAACACCTTAACCATTAGGCCACTCTCCCAACCACTAAACACAGTATTATGAGATATTGGAAAAAGGATATAATTTCTGATTACAAAATGAAAGGTCAGAACATAAAAAGGACACCATTATTAAAAGTCTAGGGACAATAATATAGAGCAACTTCAACTCTGACAAATACATCTTTCCCACAGTGAAAATGAATTTATTCTTCAGCCCTTCTAATTGAAAGGATATGAGTAGTCAGTCAAGGGAGCCCCCCCCCCCACACCTCTTCATTCGTCACTGATTTGACCTGGCCATTAGTGAATGTTGTTGTCTTTCGGCTTTTCCCGGTTAGGGGTCACCACAGCGGAACTCCAGTCCACTAATGATTGGCAGTAGATTTTCACGAACGCCGAGGTGCCAGCTCGACATCCAACCTTCAACGAAGGCACGGCCATTTATCCATGTCTTTCGAACGTCCATCCAACCATGGGGAGGACATGCAGATACCTGGCCATTAGTGAATACAGTGCTGAATTTTGTAGCATTCAAACAAGCCATCTGGAACAACTTGAAAAAGTACAAGCTAGCAGAACAGATACAGGAACGGTCAATGTACTTTATTTCTTACAGGTTACTTACGGGTGCTCTCTGCCTTGTCTATAAGGTAGGAGCTATGGCTGAATCATTTCATGTTAACATATGAAATATATTGCTGGGGGAACTAACAGTACATCTGAACACAATGTTAAAAGGAAAATATAAATAATAAGATATTATGCAGACACATTACATAATGCTTGCAAGTTTATGAAATAAACTTTTTCCTGTCAGAAGTCAGTCATTAATTTTCTTCACATAATCTTGATACACAAATACACACACATTACGTACACCAGTCATGCTTTATGAAAGCCAATAGGTCA
>NC_056731.1:225914276-226054276 GCF_019279795.1 Protopterus annectens
CTCTTCCCCTATGCATGCTACTGGCAGACAAGGGGTTGCCATGCAATGGGCATTTGAAAAGCAGGCCAATAGCTCTATGTGTGCTGTGATCAAATAACCCTTCCCCTCTTAAAGAAGAGTACTTCTGTGCAACTCCTGTTCTACACCAGAGATTTTATTGAAGAGGATGTGCCTTGAGGACATGATCCCACCACTCCCCTGAAGAGAGGTGAGCAAACTAAGCCTCATCATTCTTCTTCACACTCGTAACAAGCCCAATAGGTGCCCAAGTCATTAACATAACTCATGTCTCCTGGATCATAATGAAAACAATGCCAGGTGCTAATCCAAGATATCCAAGAAGGAATTTGGTAGCAAGCAAACAACTAGTAACTAGACCTAATGTAAGTATTGTGGCTGCAGACATTAAACACCATCTCTAAAACATACAATGAACTCTGCAAACTCTGTTGGGGTAGTAATTATTTTGCCAGAGTCTGTAAGAAATAAAACAAACTCCTGTAGGAAGATATTGTATTAGAGACATGAGCAGAATGTAAAACTGAAATTTCTGTTGCTACTAGATTGAACTGCATCCAGTTACTAAGGTATATGCTTCATGCTGTGTTAACACATGCAGTAACCTCCACAATGGCAATATGGATTCAGATCAAGCTACTATTGATAGCAAAACTAATTGTTGGTTATTAGAGCTGTAGATCAAAGGAACATCAGTTGTATTTATGCTAGATACTGATGCAGAGTGCAGCATATTGTCAGAATCTGCCTTTAAGGTGCTGAATTTAAACAGTACAGTATAAAGTCAACTTCCATGCTTCTGTCTTAGTGTTTTATTCAAGATATAAACTCAAGCCTTTGGGTCTTGCACCTGGCTAGACTTAATCCAAATCTCCTTGCAAGTCCAAATAATCAGCCAAGTATTCTTGAAGGATATACTTGTGAAACACTTGACTTAGTGAAACAATTTATGCACTTCAGATGCAACAATGATATATTAACTGCTATGTCGTGTAAGAAATGCACAACTAACAAAACAGTCTGATAATAATAAAGGGATATGGTAATATGTGTGAATATTCTCAGGTTCCTTTTTTAATACAGTCAAAGAGAATACACTTAGAGGTGTTCAACATGAATGTTTGTGTAGTACTGAGAATATTGAAAGACAGGAATTGTCAACTGCTGCATCTAATGCACAGATTCATATTCAGTGTGCTGAAAGACACAGTTATAATGGCAAGGAAGCTGGTGTATCTAGCAAATTTGAGTGTATGTTATTAGCACTTCACTGCAAGCAAACTATAAGTCAGAGGGTGCTGAATGTATATTAGAAAATATAGATTACATTTAAAGAATGTAAGCTACTCTGTTTTTAGACAGGTTTAGGAACAGGCAGTAATCGACATACATAATAACACTTACATTTAGTGTATTACAAGGCAGGAAAATAATAAGCATTTAATACAGGTACTTTACAGACGCCTCAATAGTTAGCGTAACAGGATTTAATGTCAGGTTTGCATGACTTAACAGAAATATATAGGTTATGTCTTCACTGCAGGTAGGATCCAGACAAATGCTGATGAGTTAAAGTGATTGTAAACATACAAAATTCTCTCGGTCTCTCTCATACGCTGTTGAGGACAATATCTGCTTTCCAAATAATAAAAAACACATGGCCAAATGAACCAAGTCTATAAAGATTTCTGCTAATAGTTTGCAAAGCAAAGGGGGAAATGAAGTAGATTGCCAGATCTTTCTTTCATACATGTAGTCACACTTAAGGATAATTTAGAGTCATCGATCCAGCCACTGCATATCTTTGTAATACGGCAGGAAACTGGAATAGCTGGAGAAAACTCGCATGAACACAGGGAAGAAACACAATGTTACTTTAATTTAAATCATCTTTTATGTAGTTTCTTGGAATGCTGCATTATTAGTCCAAGTTCATCCCCAAATTGTCAGATTTCATAGTATTAGTATTAGTGTTTGTAAACAGAACAAAGGAGAATTCTGAATGCCTAAATGTCTAGTTTCTACAGAACCTACTCTAAAGTTTTATGATGGGCTTCACCAGTTTACTTGGCAGGCAGATCCGATTCGCAACATTTGGGCTTTGAAGAAAGTAGATCAACAGCTTATGATTCCACTGCATTAACTGATGCACAAACATGTTATAAACACATATAAAAAGACTGTATTGTCACAGTGTATAGTTATACACATTCTGATTACATCTAATACAGGAGAATCATAGTGCAGTCAGACCATCAACCGTTAGAAAACACTTTTCAAAAACCGTTACAGAAAAGTACTTGCAAATCTTTAAAGCAAGTCTTTTCTGTAATAGGACTTGCAAGTTAGTGTAAGCCTGTGTTCTTAGGTTCAGGGGTTTTGTGCTACAGTTCTGAGGCACAGACTGCAGAGATGGACAAGAAGAATTGAAATAGCAGCAGAAATAAGTGTCTATAAGCCAGCTCAGTTATAGTATTTTAGTAGCTCTGCTATTCGTTTATGAAATACCCATAAGCAATCTCAAGGAAAACAGTATCTGGGTTGACAGGAAAGCCCTGTCTGTCAGTGTCAAATCTTCCATCAGCAAAGTTTCTGTCTACCATATCAATACAGTCAGGCAAAGAGCTGCAATCAGGCACAAATATACACAAATGTCTTGAACAGAAAGTGTTCATTTGTCTTATACTTTTATTTCTACCAATTCATTCTACACAATTAAGTTTATTCTCTCACTAGTCAACTTTCTGCCAGGAAAAACAGTGTGAGAACATTTCTAAGTCTGGTTACATAGCTTCATATTCTCTCACACACAATAACTGCCGGAAGGAAAGTAGTACTCAGATATGCACTGAAATTTCAAGGCTACGTTCCACATCCGTATGGCACAAGTGGCCTAAGTATACACTGTACATTCAATTCCCTTCTCTGTGTAATTTGAAACACTCTGCAGGCACAACTTAATAATTCTGCAATGAAGCTAATAAAACTCAATATTATAAGGTTAAATGCTGGTATTAATAAAACAACTTTTATCATAAGATGGAATGGTGCATTGTTAAGTCTAGCTATAATAAAGGCCTGTGATACAAAAATAACACATAGTATTGCTATAAAATCACACAGTCATACTCTGCGTGTGAGGAGTTTGAACCTCATGCAGAGAAAAAGTGTGTGCAGGCCCGTACAGCCTGGTAAACTAATGCATATAATTGAAACTCTTAGCAGAGCATATCTGCATGATTAGAAAAGGGACTTTTGTCTGGCGTGAGATAAGCCATCTGGGCAGTTGTATTTAGGCTTGCACCCAGGAATATTATCTGTTGAGAGGGCACTAGTTTTGATTTCTTTTCATTTACTGTGTACCCTAGGCCAATTAGTAATCTTTTTACAATCGCCAGATGCTTTAGAAGAATGTTTTTGTTCTCTGCTTGAATTAGGCAGTCGTCCAAGTAGGGATATACTTGAATTCCTCTTTATCTGCAAAATGCAATTACTGGTGCCAGGCATTTTGTGAAGACCCTGGGTGCAGTACATAAGCCAAATGGCAGTGCAGAGAATTGGTAATGCATTGAGCCAGCTATGAATCTGAGGTATCTTCTGCAAGATTGTCTGATTGGGACATGCAGGTATGCCTCTTTTAGGTCCAAAGTTATGAGCCAAGCCTTCTTGCCCAGCATGGGCAGTAGCTGCTGTAGCGTCAACATCATGAATTTTGGAACTTCCAGAAATGTATTTAGCATAGACAGGTCCAGTATTGGTCTCCAGGTTTTGCCCTTTCTGGGTACTAGGAAAAGTCTGGAGTAAAATCCTTGCCCCTGCTCTTGTTGTGGTACTTGCTGAATGGCCCTCATGTCCATGAGGGCTGTAATTTGTTTTTGTGCCTCTGCCCATTGATTGTGTGGCAGGTCTGGCATACCTTTTGACCTTGGTAGAGTGTGGAAGTGGAACCTGTAGCCCTGGGACACTATGTTCAGGACCCATTTGTCTTGGGTAATCCTTTGCCAATTTGATGAAAAAAGTGCTAGTTTTCCCCCTAAGGGGGCTGCCAAAAGAAAAGTGCTTGGATGTGGTAGAGGAAAGTCATTGGGACTGTTTCCTGAAAGGCTGTGATTTGTCTTCTCTGGGTTTGGAGGTAGGAGCACCCCATTGTTTAGGCCTGTATGAGCCTTGGGGCTGTCCTCTGCCTCTGGGATGCCTGTATCTGCCTCTTTGTGGTCTGTCTGACACTGGAAAGGACCAATTTTTAGAAGGCCAGTTTCTGCTAAATCTGGGAGGCTGTACCTGTAAGAAATCCTTGACTGTCTGCATGGATTTTGCTTTATATTCCATTTTTTTTCAACACCTCTTCTGCTTTAGTACCAAACAAAGTATCATGTTGCAATGGTGCATCTAATAATTTTGCTTTAACATGATCAGGCAGATTTTGTTCCTTTAACCAAGCATGCCTTCTAATAACAGAACCTGTAACAGCGGCCCTACAAGAGGCCTCCAATGAATCATAACCACATTGCAAAGTATGCTTTCCCACTTGTTCAGCTGCATGCAGTAAATCCTGCAATTCCTTGTTCTCTGAACATTCAGTATTTGTCAACATTTTCTGTTTAAGCAGTGACATTAAGTATTGCTGATATTTAAGCATATGAAACTGACAATTTAAGGCCCTTACAGCCAGGGTAGCAGAAGTGTAGACCTTTCTCCCCCATCTGTCTAGAGCCCTGGAATCCCTATCAGAGGGGACAGGGTTTTTTTGCAGTGGAAGCTTTAACCCCCTTGGGACCTTGAGATATAGTTTCTAGGTCAGCAGCGGGGTTTTTATACAGGAATTTATGAGAATCCGGGACCCTGTAGTATCTGTCTGGCTTAGCAGGAGCTGGGGGTAGAGAGTCTGGGGACAGGCCGGACTCTGAAAATACATAATCCACAATGTCTATAACAGATGGAATAGCAAGGGGCCTGTGCTGAGGAAGTAGCAGAAAGTCTCTGAGCCTTTTCTTAGATTCAGAATAATCTTGGCTCTCCCAGTAGAAATGTTCCCTCATGGTATGCAGGGTTTCCCCAAAAGAATAATCCTCTGGAGGAGAGGCTAAAGGAATGGATTCTTCAGCATCAGAATCCTCATAGGGAAGCATGGAGTAATCTTGTTCAGAAGAGGAATCAGAGGAAATAGAAACCTGATCAGAAGAATCATACTCTGTCTCTTGCCTAGGCCTCTTTTCAGGAGGGGGATGGGAACCCCTGATCAAAGTAATTAGGTCTTCGGCCATTTTGAGCATCTGTTTTTTAGGCATGGTGGTCTGAGTAGGAGAATGCTGTACTTGTTTCTTTGTCTTTAATGTTGCTTTAGTCTTTGCCTTTGAAGCCGAGGATGGCTTAATAGATAGTTGTGTAGGTCTGAAGACACCCTCAGAAGCCGATGCCTGCTCAGCGGCTCCGGACCCATCTGAGGGAATGATTTCCGAGGGTCCAATACCTTGAGTATCAAGAGGCCTAGTCGGCTCTACGTGGGAGTCAGAAGCGGCCTGTGGCTCTGAGGTAGCGGGCGCCAGGGGCTGCGAAAGCACCTCACTGAGAACCAGCGACTGGCCTAGAAGAGGCATCGTCGGTTTTGGACCTTGGATGCCTATCCTTTTCCTTGCCCTTGCGTTTTTTGTAAACTGCAGTTGTCAACTGATCCGACGGCATTATATAGTTAAATCTTTGGCCAAAGTAATGAAATGCAAAATCAAACTGACGCTTGATAGTGCGTTGGTTAAATCTAGCACAAAACCGACAGCTAGCAACATTGTGATCAGGGCCTAGGCAAGGAATACAGTAAGAGTGAAAATCCTTATGAGGTATTTGCTTCCCACAAGAAATACAATTGTTAACTTTTTCTGACATCGGTCTGGAGTATGATTCTTCTGATCAGGTTTCTATTTCCTCCGATTCCTCTTCTGAACAAGATTACTCCATGCTTCCCTATGAGGATTCTGATGCTGAAGAATCCATATCCCTCAACAGCAAGGTGCGGGCTCAAGATAGGGAAAAGATTAATAAACTGGAGAGCAGCCATAAAGCAGAAATTATGACCAGAGCTCTCTGAACTGAGCACAGAACTAGAAAGTTGATAGTCTCTATAGAAGTATGTTTACCAAAGCATAAACTGGGGTAATATCGGCTGCTATACAAACATATCACCAAAACAGCAGTGGTAAAGTCTGCATGGAGCCCAAGACATGTCTCTTTAAATAGTGAAGGTCAGTCTATACTAATGATGTATTTTTGTTTTGTACTATTTGAGGGTAACCACTGTGTCACAGACTTCACAGACAAGAGCAGCTACAATCCCACAGAAGCTATCCTATACAATTACTTGTTGATCATACAAATGCATTTTGTTTTACTACAACTAAATTTAGCTCTTACAGATAAAATATGGCATTTACGAAGTGCCAATGCTGGCTCTCGGCAACATAGTTTTATCCTACTGCAGTTTTTCTTTGCCTACACACTCTCTTGCTAGTTATATCTATTGAAAGCCTCTAAATGCATTTTGCCACCAGCCATTTTGACTGCTGCACATACTTCCTCTCTCTCGGTTACCAAATTCCAATAAAATAAAAAATAAGTAAACTTTCTTTTTTCAAAATGTGTCTGTCAGCATCAGATAACATAAAATGTTGTTCCATGCCTGCAGTTTTGGGGGGTACTTACACCTTGAACCTGAGACGCATCTGTTGCAAGTCTGGTTGTCAAGACACCCACGGCATTTTGATGATCATCAAAAAATCCAATCTCCTAAAAAAAGAAAAAGTACATGTCCTTTAAAGCATTTCCTGGATGAGTTTAATGAGTTCTGGAGGGTCTAGCACCTCTTACACAAAAGATATTATAATTGTCAAGAAATTCTGCTTATCACTTTAATGAAAATGTACTTGATAAAATCTTAAAAATATTATATCCAAAAAGGGAATGGAATTAATAAATGATTTAATACAACATACTGTAAGAACTTAATTATAGAAATGTTCATTTCATGAAGAAATGGTTAAACCAAATACTATCACTTACTTTCTCCTCCTTCAGCTAAAACCATATATAAGATTTTTTCTGTTCTAATGATCATGCCAGGGTGAAAAGTTGCCCCGTGGTTCATGAAGGAATCATTCACTATGGAAATTGAGACAGGTCTCTTTCCTGACCATATATAAGAACTCAAGGTCTAGTTAGGTTTTAGTCAATTTATGAATGAACTTAACAACAAAGATTTCCAAACAAATAAATAAAAAATGAGACTGATCACTCAAGCCTATCCAAATGTTATAGGTATCCCTGCTGCAGACATAGCTTTTACTCAGACTGATGGCCAGAAATATCACAGACCCTTTTATGATGACCTTGGTCACAACACAGAGAGGCCTCCTGCTGCTATTATCAAGTGTTTTTCATACATATTTTAAATCAGGAAATCTGGACTAGCAAGTCACTCTTAGATGTTTTGTATGTTTAATTAGGAAAGTCTCCAGAGAACCTTCAAAGCAACCCCCCCACCTCTGTCGAAGAGATAAGGAGGTCTACATAGAGGGTAGAGACAGCCAAGACAGTAAAATATTGGGCAGTACATATTGTGGACATTGTGTCCATTCTAAGGTTGTCTCTAAAACCAAATCATTTACGTCCATAAATACACCTAGGGTATATGACATTAGACACCTGATCACTTGTAGTAGTGAATGGGTGATCTATATGGCGGTGTGCCAGTGTGGGGCTTTTTATGTGGGACAGACCTACTTGTCTCTCCAACAGAGAATAGCACTGCACATCAGTGATATCAATTGTAAAAGAGCACGTAGCGCCTTGTGCAAACACATTCAGATACATACATGAGCACATTTCATTTTTTTGGGTATTGATCAGGTAGCAGGGGACAACTTAACGTTGAATAGTAAACATAGAATTCTAACAGAAAAAGAAAGGAAATGGATAGTGCATTTAGGAGCATTATTTAAACAAGGTCTAAATGACCATTGGTAACTATATTTAGGGCATAATAATGTGTGTTAGTTAGCATGTTTAGTAGAATTAATAATGTATTATGCATTAAGGTATTAACAGTTTTTAATGCAATGATTGGTATGCTTATTTTGGTGTCTCAAAAATATCAAATTTGAATCTGTCAAATATATGGCGTCTTTAAGTCATGTTGATTGAAAGCAGTATAAACTGGTCACTGTTCCCCTTCTGCAATAAGCACTGATGACGCCAGGGGGTGAAACCTAGGTTTGTGTATTGTGTATTTGGTTTTATGTGAGCCAGACATTAAAATGATGGCAGCACTTAGCCAAGTTCCTGTTTGGAGTTTGTTTTATTTCTTCTTCTTTTTTTTAAAAGAAGTTATTCACTCATTTGGGTGTATATATCCTGAATGGTGTTGGATGTTGGGGAGCGTGATATATATATATATATATATATATATATATATATATATATATATATATATATATCTACACATACATATATAAACAACAAATATACATGTAGAGGTCAATTAAAAGCTTGTGAACACTTATAAAGATGTATATGTATATAATACAATGTAATATAATATAATATAATATAATATATAATATAATATAATAAAGCCTTATCTTATTAGGCTCCTTAGTTTTAATATACATGCTACTGAGCACATGTCATTGATGCCCGGATATTTAAAGGCATCACACCTAAGTCGCCACAAGAGCTCACATCTTTCCAACCATAAAGGAATAGGGCCACCTCTTATGATACCAACTACCTGATCAATAACAAGGAAATCAAAACTGTGGTCTGGGTGGTTGACTATATGTTTGGCAAGGGCATTTCCAACTTTTTTGTTCTTTATAGCATACACATGCTCATGTAGTTGGTACCATAAGAGGCCCTAGCATTGTCGCCTCACAGCAAGAGGTTCTTCCGTTCGATTCTCAGCTGGAGCGCCTTTTGTCTGGAGTCTGCATATCCTCCCCGTGGTTGAGTGACATTTAAAGACATGCAGGTAGATGCGTGAGTGAATGGGTGTGCCTTCTTTGAAGGCTAGGCATCGGGCTGGCAACTTGGCACCATAAAAAAATCCACTGCCAACCATTAGCAGACCGGAGTTCCACTGTGGTGACCCCTAACTGGGAACAGCCAAAAGACATTACTTATGAACATTAAGAATAATTACAGTCTTTGTCAAGTTTTCATAAAATGTTGTAGGGGTATGTCAAAGAAAGAAGTAAACTTTATATAAAGAAAAAACAAAAAAATGTTCATAGGTTCATATAAATGAAACATCAATATTACAACTTCTCCATTTTGTAAAACTCTCACAAAAGTAGAAAGTTATACAGCAATGCACAAAAGAATTAAGTAAATCTTTTTATCCAAGTTTCCCACCAAGTTAAAAGGAAAATGTCAACCGTTAATATAGTCAATTTTATCTGTTATTCTTTTGCCTTGTAATGCTGTAGTTTTAGTACCAAGAAATCTTTATATATTCCAGTTGCTTTACATCTATTTTCCTTATGAAAAAGACTAATTTTTTCCCTGTTTTTGTTGTTCATAGGTTCATAGGTAGGTACTAGGCTATTGGCTCTAGGGCCTATACAAGCCTAGCCAAAAAGCTTTCGCCACCCAAGAAAATTATTTTCCTGTGCCCCTGTCAAGCAGAACTACAGAAGTGATCCCCAGGGTGAATTTCCTATTACCCATCCAATCAACAAGATTTTTCCTGAAGAGTGCTAATGAGGAGCTCTGTTTGACATAGATAGGTAGTCTGTTCCAGAGTATGGGAAGTCTCTGGGACAGGAAGCTATCCCTCCAGCATGTTATGTTTATTGTGAGGACAAGGTTTAGTTCCCTAGAGCGAGTAGCTCAGAGGGATTGGGATTTCTTTAAGTGGAGCATGTCCAACAGCTGTGGGTTTGACATTGCTTTGTATGTTAGGCAGAGATCGCCTCTGAGTAGGTGATATGTGACAGAGTAAAGCTGGAGTTTTTTGAGTCGATCTGATTAGGGCATCTGTTTGAGGCCAGTAATCTTCTTTGTGAGGTATTTCTGCGGCCTTTCCAGTTGTTGTAGATGTCTTGTGAGGTACATACCAAAAGGGGCATTGTAGTCTATAATGGGTCTAATGAGTGATGAGTAGAGGGGAACAATGACCTCTTTTTTTCTGGATGAGAAACCTTTTGTGATGAGGTGTGCTATGTAGAAGGATTTCCTGACCACTGTGGCAATGTGATTTTCAAAGGAGAGACTACTGTCCACCTTTGTCCCAAGGTCTCTTATCACACTTTCAGTGTTAAGTAGACTACCGCCTATGTGGTACTTCATGGGTACAGAGTGTTTACCAAAGGGGATGACAATGCACTTTTGTCCACATCATTAGGAGTTTCAATTATGGCTCCTAGTTTGCAGTCATCTGTGAATTTAGTTAGCCAAAGACCTTCTGTGTTAGCCTGTACTTCAGAGAAGTAGATACCAAACAGGAGAGGACACAGGACTGAACCCTGTGGTACTCCACTTGTCACTGTTCTGAAGTTTGATTTGGAGTCTGCTACTTTCACAGTGTGGGTTCTGTCAGTGAGCCAGTTGGCAACCCATCTTGTGACATAGGGATTTATACCTAGTTTAGTGAGTTTATCTATAATTCCAGAGTGGGGGGATGGTGTTGAACGCCTTCACGAGATCTAAATAGGCTGTGTGAACCACCTTACCCTCATCTATGGCTTTGGTGACTACTTCAAAGAAGTCTATCAGGTTTGGGAGACATGATCTGCCTTTTCCTAAGCTGAACTGTGTGGGGTCCAGAGTTTGGAGACCTCCAATGTCTGTTTTGCCCCCCCCCCCTTTGTGGAGTGGGATAACCGTCACGGTGCACCATTCAATGGGCACAAAGCCTGTGGTGAGGCTATGATTGAACATGGTACTTAGGTGGGGTGCCAGTTCATTCTGTAGTTTGTGTAGAAGTCAGCCTGGGATGTTGTCAGGTCCCTTGGATGCTGTGTTCTTGGCTTTGGAGAGTGAGGTTTTTACCTGTGCAGCCATGACTACAGGAACTTTGCATTCTTCTGGTATAAAGATGGGCCCTTTAGGGGGTGAGAGGGGGGTAAAGTTAGCACTGAACCTATCTGCCAGGATGTTGGCAATATCAGTTGGTTCTGTATATTTAGTGTCATTGTGCTGTAACTCAGAGCAGATCTGAGTGTTGCCATTGAGATTCTTGACATAGCTACAGAATGCTTTGAGGTTGTCTTTAGAATCAGTGGCAATTTTGTTTTCATAACTAGCTTTGGAGGATTTTATGAGGGATCTCAGTTTCTTACTGAGGCTGACCAGCGAGTTCCTCCAATCGTGGGATTTTGCTCTTTTTTGCAACAGTTTCTTTCTTCTGTTGTAGAGTTTGTTTATGGCAGAAGACCACCAGATTGGCTTCCTTTTTTTTGGAGAATAGCATCTTGGTTCTGTTAGGGATAGCACAATGCATGCACTCGTGCAAGTGCTTATAAAGTGCATTTGTGTAGGATTCAGCAGTCGTACTTCTATTGTCCATCTGCATGGGTACCATGAAGTTTGCCACTTCTGTTTTAAGAAGCATGAAGTTGGTTTTGGAGAAATGTTTTACAGTTGTTTTCCTAATGGGGTGGGGGGTGGGGGTGGGAGTGGGATGTGGATGTCTAGGGTGATTAGCTTGTGGTCAGATCTGACCAACGAGGAGCTGACCTCTGGTGTGGAACATCGGTCGCCCATGTTGGTGATGACCAGGTCTAGGATATTGTGCCCCTGGTGGGGGTGTGGATAAGTTGATCCAAGGCGTTGGAGTTGATGATTTCCAAAAAACGTTGAGCAAAAGAGTTGGTAGATGAGTAGTTTTCCCAGTTAATGGTAGGATTGTTGAAATCACCCATTATTAGAGTGTTGGGTTGTACCTTAATATTTTCCAGTGTATCAAGAAAAGAGGAGTGGGAATACTGGGGCATGGTGGGGAGTCTGTAGCAAGTTACAATCTGGATTGTGGTTTTGCCCAGAGTTAGTTGAACTTGGATAATCTCGGATGCATTATGCTAGGCAACAAGCTTGGAGGTGTGGATATCCTTAATGAATATGGACACGCCTCCACCTTTAGTGTTTTGGTCCAGGTTTGGTGGCCGAAAGGTGTGGTATGAATTATAGCCTGGTAATGCAGGGGCACTCTCTGGAGCTTTGAACCAGGTCTCTGTCACCGCACAAATGTCAATGTTCTTCATTTTAAGGAGTGCCTTGAGTGAGTGCATTTTGAGGTTTAGACTTCTAGTATTGAGTAGCATTACCCTCAGATATTGCTTGCTTGTACCTGTTACGATGGTGAATTTGAATTTGTCATTTGAACCTTGCCTAAAAAGGCACTATAGGGATGGCAAGTGCTTTTGCTAGTATCCGGAATCCCAAGGGTGACAGGTGCAGGCCATCTCTGGCAAAGCAGTGTGGTCTGTCGATCATGTCATCCCAGTCAGACAGATACTGGATTCCTTTAGAATGACACCAGAAGCTTAGCCAATTGTTGAAGTCAATCATTTTTTCCTTGTACTGTGGTATCATTCTGGGTGATGGCAGGATGCTACTCAGGGCTAGGGTCATACCTGCCTGGGCTATAAGATCGGAGAGCTCCTCCATGTCTCTTTTCATGTAGTTTCAGGTCTTTCACATCAACATGGACAATGACAGAGTCATATTTGTACTTGTTGTGGAGTGACCTGAGTGCATGCGTTATGTGGTGGATCCTGGCACCCAACAGGCAGCTGACAGTAACGTTTTCCTTGTTTAGCCTGGCGAGGGGAACATCAGTGTGCCTGACTATAGAGTTACCTATGACTAGAGTGCTGGGTACGTTATGCCTTATGGGCTGTAGTTGAGTGGCACACTGAGTATGTGGGCTATGTGTCATTTGGGTTGTGTTGGGGGGGTGGAGGTTGCTTGCATTTTTGCTTTGGAGGTCTCTGTTATTTGGGCAGATTTTTACTGACAGCCTCATTGAATGTAGGTGTGTGTTTTGTGCTTCTGTGTGTGTGTTTTGGTGGTGTAGGTTTTGAGGGACTATGTGATAAGTGTGGTGCGGTGCAAGTGTTTACCTTCTCCTCTTGACTGTTTAGTCCAGTCTGGCTATATAAGTGCATCTCTCACAGGTCATAGTGTTGGGTGGTAGGAGGAGAGTGTTGTCTGTGTACATGAGGCAGTTGCTGCATTGTCCCAAGATGCCCAGATTCATCAGGTAGACCGGAGAAAACACCGGGAGCTGACCTTTAGACATGCCTGAATAGGTGCTTATTTATTAAGTACTAAAAACTGTTTTCCTCTAGACAAGTGAGGAAAGTTGAGTGCTGTAGTAATTTGTAACATATTTAGTGCTTACAATGAGTTTTGAACAAGTGCTGAGCTCAAAGAAACAGATTTGAGTGCTAAAACTAAAAAGCTGGCTAGCTGCAAGGGAAAATTTGAAGAACAGACTTTATGGCACCAGGAATACTTTAACCCTAGTTAAGTGGGGGGGCTCATGAGCTCACAAACAGTCCTGGACACATCAAATCCATATCTGGACAAGACCTGCCACACGAAAGAGGGGAAGCAAGCTTAGAATTTTTTTTCAGTAAAAGTGGAAATGGAGAAAGCTGGAACAGAAGTTAATTCAATGTTAAGAATCTGAGTGGGTTGGCCTTCACAAATGTTCTCTATTAGATTGAATGAACTAATGACACTAGACTGGGAGGAGTGTCACAGATCAAATATACAGTATGGGCGGGCAACTGCAAAGCCACCAAGTTTAAGAACACCACAACACTAGTGAGGGTGGGTGAAAAAAATTACAGTTCCCAGCAGTTTAAGAAAAAACAGTTTACAATTTAGTAATTAAATAAAAATGCAATTATACTAATGCACACTATTACTGTTCCTAGCTGTAGCCATTAAATGAAAGTTTTAAACAGATCAAGGAGCAAGCAGACTCTAGAGAATGCTTTTAACTGTAAACAGACAATTATAGTAATGCACACTATTACAGTTCCTAGCTGTAGAACACAGAAACCTCAAAAAATCAAAAATGCACAGAAAAGCTCAGCTAGAGCACTCACAAACATAAAATACAACTCTCAATGTGAAAAAGCCGTTTACAGTTAAGTAATTCAGTAAACATGCAATTAGAGCAATAAAACAGTATATAGCAATGAAAAATACAGTTAAAACAGTATAAAACAGTACATAAATGCAGTGAAACAATAAAAAAGCTTTATTAACAGTGCAAAATGTAGTAGATCAACTGTATAGCACAATTATAAGCATTTCAGAAGTGCAGTTCAGTGAAATAAGTGTAAGAAATAACTTATCCTGCTCTTGGAATCTTAAGGAATTTCCACTTAGTTTCAGTAATGAAATACAATCCACAGCCTGCGCAATACAAGCACAACCTTTTCAAGATACAGGGTTTATATACCAGTAAGGATAGAAGAGTTAGTAGATCAAATTACTTCTCAGCCCCTGCTATTATCCAATCACTCATACTACAGAAGGTTGTTTATTCAATTGTTTAAGAAATTATGTTTTTACAGTCAGGATGGCATAGCTAAGATATGTCACTTTTTTTTTTTTTTTTTTAGTTTTCTGTTTGTCACTGTCCAAATTTTCTGTCCCAAGATTACAGCTTCCTGTGGCCAATAAAGTGTTATGCAGCAGACACAGCTAATAAACTACAATGTTTTTACAAACAGATAGTTATTGGAGATATATTTATAAGAACAGGGATAACCTTCACTGATATACTACCTAAACATACTGGTATATACATACTGATATGTTGTGGTATCCTTAGAATATGTATTTTAAAGGAGTGCTCAACTCAGAAGCTGATTTTATTTCTGTGCTGCGATAACGTTGCAACGCTTGCATGCAAACTGATTCACCTAGGTGAAAGTGTTGGAGAGATCTGGAAATTCTGAGTGAACCACAGCTTTGAACAAAACCCTAAGGCAAAATATTTATTGTAGATGGAACATAAAAGGCTTTAAAATAGCTTACAGTTAGCAAAAAGATGATAATTTACAAAGTGTAAGACCTCAAAAGACTCATAGCACCTTTGCAATACATGTGGAACATTTGTACCTAATTTATTATGGATAAGCTGTCTCATACATGCTACATTTTGTGAAAAAATGGAACAGACTAAAAAACAAAATCAAGTCATTATGGTAGTCTCAATCAAAGCTTTTTTTGGCACAATAAATAAAATATGTTAACAGGGTGATTGTCAGACATTATCACAGCACAGAAAAAGATTCAGCTCCTGGGTTGAGCACTCCTTTAAAATAAATATTCTAAGGATACCACAACATTTTTCATTATCCCTTTACTTACTTTTTGGGTTTGGTGTCTTGCAATGCTTTTTAGGTTCATAGGTTAGTGCTAAGCTAACTGTCCTTTGGAGCCATTTTAGGTCTAGCCAATTATCCCAAGTGAGAATTAAACATTGCATATTGTGCCTGTAAGGTAAGCACCTTAAAATTATGTCAAACATCCAACAGAACTTTGATTTAGGATTTAGTGGAAGGAGGTTGCTGGACTGATCTATGTAAATATTTTCCACAGAATTAATAATTTATTTTGCAATATGGAATAGATGGATAATTTTCTTCTAGTTTTCTGGACTGCAATTTTCCCTGTAGAGACTTGAAAAAATGAATAGGATGACCCCAAGCTTCTTTCCTGTAAATGCAGCATCAATGGCATGAGCTTTTATGCTTTTAGGTAACTTTTGTGAAGAAAAGCGGGCATGCTTATGTATGATTATACCACAAGTCATGACAGCTCTGGTAACAGCACCAACTGCATCATGATTATTATACATCAAAGACTGATTGTTTACAGGCTCAAGATTCTTAATCAAAAAGAGCAAATCCTTGTTTTCCTCAGAAGCCATCAAGTGTTTACATAGGTTCATAGGTTGGTACTAGGCTATTGGCCCTAGGGCTATATACAAGCCTAGCCATAACAATTCCCTGGATATTTCTTCCCACAGTATTTACTTCCCTGGAACCCTGTCTAGCAGGGTGACTGATGTGATCCCTGGGGTGAATTTCCTATCTCCCTTCTAATCATCAAGGTTCCTTTTGAAGAGGGCCAAAGAGGCACTCTGCTTGACATGTATGGGCAGTCTATTCCAGAGTCTGGGGAGTCTCTGGGTCAGGAACCTATCCCTCCAGCATGTTTTGTTTATTGTGATGACAAGGCTTAGATCCCTGAGGGATTGGGATTTCTTTAAGTGGAGCATGTCCAACAGCTCTGGGACTGACATGGCCTTGTATGTTAAGCAGGGATCGCCTCTGAGTAGACATTATGTGACAGAGTATAGCTGGAGTTTTTTTTAGATGGTCAGCACAGGGCATCTGCTTTAGGCCTGTGATTCTTTTAGTGAGGTATTTATGCGGCTTTTCCAGTTGTTGCAGATGTCTTGAGAGGTACATACCTAACGGGGTGTTGTATTCTATAATGGGTCTAATGAGGGATGAGTACAGTGGGACAATGACCTCCTGTTTTCCTGGATGAAAAGCCCTTAGTGATGAGGTGTGCCACATAGAGGGATTTCCTGACTGTTGTGGCGATGTGGTTATTGAAGGTGAGACCACTGTCCACCTGTGTCCCTAAGTCTCTTATCACACATTCGGTGTTTAGTGTACTGACACCTACGTATTTCTGCATTTGAAATAAAAGTGTATTCTGACAAGATAATGTATGAGTTGTCAGTTCCCAAGGATATAGCCAGAGAATTCCATTTTTTATGCTCACAGAGTCTAAATTCGACTCCCCCTCCCCCATAACTCACTTGGTATTTATAAAATTAATGCATCTGTTAAGACATTGCCACTATGTATGCATTATGTTCAGCTGTTTTTTTCTAAAAACATTAAAGAGGTTTTTAGACTAGCAATTCTCTCTGCAAGCAAGTAAGCTATGTATCTGTTATTGGAGGCATCGGTTTAAATAGATGTAGACATAAAACATGAAAAAGCCCCAGTCTCTCTTAGTACTGCGCAGTAATTATATACTCAGCAGAATGCAAAGAGTATGCTTGGCTACACCCTTGTCAATGCTAAAGTACTAGAGGTACAGACCATCCTAATGTGCCTGTCTAACAACCTACATTGCCTGGTAAATAGCAAAATATCTGGAGTTTCCAAAGGTGTACATAGAGCCTCAGAAGTTGCTGAAACTTCCAAAAACAACACGATCCAACAAAGATGTTTGTCTTATCAGATGAGTAAAGAAAAACAGCTGAATGATGAGCTGGTGACTAAACTTTGGAATGCTTCACATTTACATTCTATAAGTTCTGGAATATTCTGAATGAAGAAAGTATATTAGTCATGAATCATGGAACTTTTAGCATTTGTTAAAGTTTCCTCTTTGGATGGAAGAAGGTCAGAAAATATCATTAATTGGTCAAGTATAGTTTTCTTCTTTTGTACTATTGTTATATTATTCTGTTCATAATTTATGTATTATTCATATTATCTATTCACAGAGCTTTTCCATGAGCCTCCACTGAAAAGGGGTTCAATACCCAGGTGGAATTTTCTACTTATCAAATACAAATAATAATAATTATATATATATATATATATATATATATATATATATATATATATATATATATATATATATATATATATATATATATATATATATATATATATATACATATATATATATATATATATATATATATATATATATATAAATAAATATAAAAGAGTAAAAGCCAACTATGCCCCATAGTTAAAAAAAGAAACCAGATCACTATTATAAAAGAAAGATAAACTTTGAATCTTTGGCAAAAAAGTAAAACACACGTTACTAAACAGGCATATCTCATCATCATCATCATCTTCTTTCAGCTTTTCCCGTTAGGGGTCGCCACAGCGAATCATCTGTTTCCATTTCTTCCTGTCCTCTGCATCTTGCTTTGTCACACCAACCACCTGCATGTCCTCTCTCACCACATCCATAAACCTTATCTTAGGCCTTCCTCTTTTCCTGTTACCTGGCAGCTTCATCCTTAGCATCTTTTTCCCAATATACTCAGCATCCCTCCTCAGCACATGTCCAAACCAACGTAATTGTGCCTCTCTGGCTTTGTCTCCAAACCTTCCAACCTGTGCTGACCCTCTAATATACTTATTCCTAATCCTGTCCACCCTCGTCACACCCAGTGCAAATCTTAACATCTTTAATTCTACCACATCAAGCTCAAACTCCTGCCTTTTTGTCAGTGCCACAGTCTCCAACCCATATAACATAGCTGGTCTCACTACCCACTAAACAGGCATATCTACAACTTAGAAATTAAGCTGAAAAACAAATCAAACAGGACAAGATTAATCAGTACCAAGACATTCAAACTAAACCTCAAACCAACCCTCAGAAGTTTTGGTCCACTATTAATAAAATCCTACAACCTGGAGGTACCAGTCCCCTCACCCCTATAACTCAGGCTATAGCTACACAGTTTAATAAGTATTTTACAGAGTCCATACTAGCCTTCACAAATAATAACTGTTCCACCAACGTCACAGGAATTCCCACAGCAAGCCCAGATAGCAGCACCTTTGATTTCTAACCTGTATAAACAAACACTATAAAAAAACTACTGAAAAACTCAAACCAACAACTCTAGCAACTGATAACCTACCAGCTGAATATCTTAATGTGGCTGTGATGCCATCTCCTATCCAGTATCAATCTTAATAAACTGATCCATCCCCAAACAAAAGGTGCCAGCAATCTGGAAAATTTCACACATCATTCCGCTACACAAAGGGGAAAATAATTAGAACTGTCCAATTACAGGCCAATAGCTATATTGTCAGCTCCGTCTAAACTTCTAGAAAGATGCATCCACTCACAAATTATGCACCATCTCCTAGATAATAACCTGCTATTTAAAATACAACCTGGATTTAAGCCCTACCACAGCACTACTTCCACCCTAATGAGTTTCACAAACATCATTAATCAGCATAGGAACAATGTTAAAATAGTACCCTCCATCTTTCTAGAGCTATCAAAAGCATTCAATAACGTCTGATACTTGTACAAGTACTCTTAGAAATAAACCTTAAGTCAAGCCACAGTTACTTAGTTTAAAGACTACTTAAGAGGGCACCAGTAAGCTGTAAACTGGCAACAAAGTACATCTCCTCTAATGCCCATTACTCTAGGTATACTACAAGGTACCATTCTAGATCCCCTCCTTTTCACACGTTTACTAACAAATTACACACAGGTCAGTGAAGTAAAAAGAAGGTAAGAGGATTAGGGTAAATAACCTAGGAAGACAGACAAGGAGGGGAGCACAATGGTGAAGAAGGCATGAGACAAGCAGTAGGGAGACAACAGAGAGAAGAGGACTGTAAAACTGGGATGGGCACAGACACAAAAGGTAGGGTAAATTATAGCTGTGTAAGTAAACTTACATAGCAGTCCATGTTCCAATAGATCATAGTTGCAGTACCATATACCTGTATACTGATGAGAACTGGATGCCTGGCTAGTATACAAATGCTTTTGAGTGACTTCCATCTGACGAAACTGAGGGGCATGCTGATATAAAAGCTAATGTACATTCACCGACATTCAGAGCTTTCTTGCCTATCTGAAAAATGGAGGCTATAATATGGAAGCAGCCTGGTCAGGTTGTCAGATATGGCTATTTATCTTCTAGGAACAAAGTGAAGTAAGGGCAAAGGAAATCCTAACCCAGCCAAAAATTATCTCCAGAAGGAAGAATGAATAGAAAAAACAGATTGCAGAGATGGAGGGGGAAGTACAGAGCACTGCAATTATGATCTATTTGAACATTTACTATTATCACAACTGTACAATGGCCATCATTAGATCACTGTTAAAGTAGAGCATAACTATATGGAACAATTGCTAAAGCCTAAAAAGCCAGGGAGGAGAAAGGAGCATCGTAGTCAAGAGCACTGAAAAAAATATCTATCCAATCCTGTTCTGGCCACAGAAAATGAGTCAATATTGTAAAGTTTGGTATATGTTAATAGAATAATTGGTTGATTTAGATTCCACCCCTTTCCAAAAATGCCTTGAAAGTAGCTTGAACTCTGCTAGAGTGAGCGTTGGCCTTATGAGGTAGAGACTTCCCATGGTGGGAATAACAAAAGTGGCTGGAATGGTATAACCATTTAAAAATGGTCTGTTTTGACACTGGTTGTTTTGTTTTTTTCTTTCCATAAAAAGGAATGAAGAGTTGCTCTAAAGTTCGAAAATCTTTTGTTCTGTTACTGCAGTATCTGAATATTCTGTAGGTATCCATCATAGGTGGGATTCTCTTTCTTCTGTTAGGCTCAGGAAAGAACATGGGAAAAGAAATACTTTGGATCAAAGTAAATATTTAGACCACTTTAGGCAAAAAGGAATGTTTAGTTCTTAAACTTGCCCTACCCTTTGAAATATGAGGAAAGGTCGGTTCACATAAGAACATGCAACTCAGATACTTACCTAGTTGAAATCACAGCCATAAGTAAAACAGTTCTCAGTCAAGAATTTCAAAGTCAGCTGGATGAGCTGGCTCAAAGGGTATTAAAATGAAATTTTCCAAGACTTAACTGGAATACCAGTTGTTTTTTTGGTGGACAGATATGTAAAACTTCTATTTGGAATTGTTTTATCCAAAATAATGCAGAAAGGATGGAATCTAATGCAGATATGTAAAAATTGCCAAAAGGTGAATTGCTGCAGATATGAGTAAGAAAGGGCTGAACTGAACCGTTTAAACAGATGGTGTATAACCAGATGGTGTATAACCAGAGGGGCTTCTAATTTGGATGAGTCCCGGTTCTTCTTATGGCACTAACTACTCTTCCATTTGGCTAAATAGAATTTTCTAGGAGCAGGTTTTCTCACTTCGTTTAATCCTTACTGTATGTCCTCAGAGAAAATATGCTTTAACAGGATCAAAATTCTATCATTCAAGCAGTGAAATGCGAATGCTACAGGCTGGGGTGGAAAAGTGATTCCTTGTCCTGTGCAAATAGATCCATTCTTTCAGAAAGGCTGTGGTAATTGCCTGTTGCCATTTTCATGAGAAGGGAGAACCAATGTTTGGGCCAAAAGGGAGTTACAGATATCATTTTAGAGTCCTTCTGGATTTTTAGGTCTTTAGTTATTAGAGGGAGGGGAGGAAAGTCCTAAAGACACAGACACTTCCCCTTTTCCCCAGACACAAGAATAACTTTACACGTTTTTTTCACAAAAATGGAAGGAAAGACAAGTACTTATCTGTCCAAAATGTCTAACAAGCTGTCTGTCAAAACACGGGCTATCCAGTCTGATTGAAATATTAAAAAGCGAGCAAGTATTTCTTTTGTCTTTTATGTCATCATGCCCTTGAACTTCATTGGGTGGAAGGACACCTGGAATGTGCCCAAAAGCTTTTGTGTACTGGTTGGATGCCTTGTCCCTGGCAGGATATGCCCCATATAATGATGAACGTCACCAGGATGGGGAATAGGATGTGGGGTCTGCACTGCTGTCCTTGCCAGATATACCCCAGTGGGGGCATACTTGCCACCTGGGGTACACTCACCACTAGTCCCAGCCTAATATGGTGGAGCCACTGCTGGGCAGGGGGTGAATGAGCTGCTAGAGGAGGGTCTCCATGTGGCTAATGTAGGCATCTAAGCTCCTGTTAATGATCTCCCTCACCATATTTGCCAGCTGCCAATGGCTCAGAAAGCGGTCACCTCCACTGGCACTCCTACCAGTGAAAACAGTGCCAGCTTTGTAGGGCTACCTGTAGTGTGTGGTACAGGTAAGGCAGTAAGTGCTGGGGTGACTGTGACAGGCTGGGACTGACATGCTGGTGGTGATTGTGGTGCTGAAGATGCTGCTGCTACCACTTGTGGAAGACTGGCAGGCCTGGCCTGAGGAATGGGTGCAGGTCTGTATACTGCTGTATATAATAATAAAGTAAATGGAGGCAAAATAATAAAGGAAATAAATGCATGTAATAGAAAGGATCATGACAAAGAGGGTAGGGGAGAGAGAAACACCGAAACAGTGAAAAATAAAGCTGACAAAATAATTTTTCTATGGTTATGTTACAGGTACTATACTTGAAGGAACAACAAATACAATTAACAAGGCTCTTATCAAGCATGACTGTGAGGGGGACTCAAACCCAGAGTTGTTATCATCTGCATTCTGAAAGACAAAGCCTTAAAGTTTTAAGTTACTTAAACAATCCAAATAAAATCTGTAGCTCAATACACAGTAACGGTATGCCTGATACAAATGTATATATACAAAGAAAAAAAAATACTGCTCAGACATGCATTCCCCTTACACAAACTATAACGGCGGAAGTATAAACACACTCTACCCAGATGACCTAAGAACGGTAAACAACTGAATGTAGTAATCGAAACTACACACAACCTCAAGACACAGCCTTAGCATGTTGAGCTACATCTACAATATGAGGTCTGCAGTCAAGCAGGCAATATCATCACACCAAGTATAAAACTGAAAAAATGTACCTCATACATGTCTCCCTTCTAATCTTTTAGATGCTGTAATGAAGGAGATACTTCAAATTACGAATTATATTACAACAGCTAGACATGGGGGTGCTTGACTCCACAGGCATCATTACAAAATCAAAACAAAGACTTAACATGTTGAGCCATTTCACCAATTATAGGAAAGCATGTATGGGAAGAGACAGTAATACCATCCTACAGCCATACTGTCACCTTTGAATTATGGAAGTTAGCAGACAGGTGGCGGTAATGGATAAAACCTGTACTGCACGAAATTTCATCTATACTAGCTGAATAGACTGCTAACATTAAAACACGTACAGTGTAAAGCAAGTATACTCAACCTGATGGTCTCTTAAGTGTTCTATTCTGCTGTGCAGTTACATGTTCTCTACAATAGCTTCAGTGGCTATGGAGAGAAAAACAGCAGTGTTTAAGGTCTGTGGAAGACAGCAACCATCTGAAATGTTGGGATCCACTATAGCAAGTCCCAAAATGTGGAGACTGAATGGCTGAAAAAACAGACTTACATATACTAAGTCCAAGATGCCATTTCTTGGAGTAATCCCTATTCTCCCAAGTTTTGGCAACCTCAGAGTTGGTTTATATAAAAGTGTGCTGTGTGGGGAGGCTTACCCTCCACATGGGGGGTGCAGGGCAGGACATACTACCTTTGTGCCCTAAAAGTAGCCCTACCCTCTCCTTCTCCTGCCGGGATGTCTCACCTAGAAGAAGCAGAGAAAAATGGCAGATACTTTGCATCCAAACCTATTCCTGTGTGTGACATCTTTTGTGCAACGATGGACATCTCATCTACGAGGCGGATGGGGCTAGGATAAAATATGATTGTATTACAATGGTTTATAATGGCAGTTTAAAGTGTGAAACATGACAGGCACGCAACCCCTTATATGCTGTTAGGAAACAGGTATTATAGTGACTCCACTTCTATGAGTTGATATATGGAACTACAGATCTCTCCTAGAGGCAGAGCATGGAACAAGCATATGTAGTGCTGCCCACAGGGACTCAGGCATGTGCATGGTACTGAGCAGAACTGAGTACAGTTGTTTAGCAAGTTATCTCAATATGCCAGCTGAGTGAGTTAGAAACAATAATGGGTTAAGCTGTAATTAGTATAATGATCATGTCGAGCTAGCCAAACTGATGGATGATAACCACTGTGCTATGGAAGAACTCATACAGCAACAACTTCTGAGCATGCAACAGGTGAACTTGGCAGTGAATGCTAAGGCAGGCTGAAGCTCAGCTTGTACAAGGTAATTGCCATTTTTATAAGCTAATTTTGTCAAGTATGGTTGTTTTTATCCATTACTGTTATACTTATCTACAGACTGGGGAAATTGTAAGGGTAAGACAACTGTTGGGCTGAAAGATTATTAAGCATAATGGAAGACACACCCATCAAGACATACTCAGAGCACAACTCAACACATTCTGTCAGGCTCTGTGATATCACTTTCAGTGAAAATATTTGCCTGTTGTTTATGTTGCATATAAATCTAATTTGCAAAAATCTTTTTAATTCTGACAGAAACCTATCATTCCACCTTGGTCAGTAATACATGTTGTATTATGGTGAACATTTGCTCAGTAAGCATACGTGTCTTGCATTATTTAAGCAGTGTAGACAGAGATATATATGACGGAGACTCCATCAGCATGATGTATGCTCAAGCGGGATACTGGTAGTGTAAGGAGTTTTCAGTGCCACTTATGAACAACAGAACAATTCCTAAAACATAGGCAAAGCAGAATTATAATGCAGACTCTACTGAAAGACTACACAGAAACCAAAGATCCCTGATGCAGAGAATGAAGTTCTACTCCAGGCTCTCCATCTGCATGGCCTGATCGCTTCCAACTCGGCTTCCGAGAACGATGCCTAGAAAGATCTTGCTATGAAAATTTATGTGGATGGTAGTCAGGACCATAGTTATGCAATGATGTGCCACAGGGGCCCTGATATTACGCATGCTGTTGAACAAACAGCTGTCCTGACACAGGAGAGCAGGTCCCCAAGTGCAGGGCCATAGGTCAACCCACCACTCACAGAGATTGAGGAGCTTCTGGCCTTTGTCAGAGGCAGTGACACCTCCAAATGGTCCAACAGCTCAGTCCTGCATATTGGGGCTGAGGCTGAAAGGCTAACAAGACTATTTTGCTATAGATATCCCAGGTATATAGACCTCCATATGTGTAAGAGTACCTGAAGTCCTTTTGACACCATAGTTATTGTTCAACCTACTAAAGCTATCTGATTGGTACTATAAAAAAGCATCATGGATTCTCGTTGCATGGTCATCTGCATAAAATATGCAATTAAAAAATAATAGATAAATAGATAGAAAAATCTCTTTTTTTTTAGGACCAGGGATGGCGCCTAGTTGCCAAAGGGGTGGTTCTGATATCCAAGGTAGCTTATTTCTATTTTCCTGGTGGTGCTCTTATTTGGAGGGGAACCACAATCTTGATTTCTTGTGGTCTGTTGAAAGTTACAGAAGTTATTAAGTTTAATCCACTGAAGCTGAAGAAATCTCAGCAGCTGTTTGTGTCTTCAAAGATGTTTTTATGATTGCTGAGATAACTGATCACTGCTCTGAATCTAATGCTTGATTGATAGTACATTGATTCTACATGTCACTGGCTATAAGAATTAGTGTATTCCTTTTTATCTGTTAATTTAATTTACTTCTAAAAACATCAAAACCTCTCCCTCACTGAACAAAACCACATCTTCACTTTCAGTAAAGGTGGAACACTGGGTTACCCTTTCTCTGTTTTAAGTAAAATCTTGTTCTACATAATCTATTTGTGTAGCACTGAAAGATGCATATTTTCCATACATTTAACTAGGATTAACTTGCACACAAAATTCTGCTGCCTCTCTTTCCCATTCCACTGGCACAGAGTCATTTTGTGTGGGACTCCACTCCCATTCCACTGGCACAGAGTCATTTTGTGTGGGACTCCAAATACAGTGCTCAAATAATTTGCACATTCTCTGGAAAGTTATGCAGCTCTGATGCAAAATAATTTTTGGACATAGTTTCCATCAGTTTCAGAGTAACACAAAAAATATGTTCAAAAATTCCCACAAAGAAGGAACATAATATAAACATTTGACAGTAACTAGAGAAGTAAACAGTAAATTGCTTCAGTCTATGAGCATGAGCATTTATCGCGTCTTTGAACTCACCTGCCGCAGAACAGCTTTAAATGACTGAGCTCGGATCCTCATCGTAAGAGATTCTCCCGATCTGCCGTACATGAACCCCTGAAAGTAAAAGTGAAATCAGATTCTCCACTTAAAAGATGGCTTGTCATTTTATTTTTAAGAACAAATCAACTATAAAAATATGGTGCTGAATAATTATATTAAACTTGCAGGCAAGAGTTGTGAATAAAGTTTGTGAGACATTCACTGGACTAGCAAACATGCAATGGAGGTCACTTTAACAATAAATCCTAACACGTGGGTTTGCATTTTTTTAACAGAGTTGCCTAAGGATAGTGTTGATCATAAGCCTGGGAAGCTACTGACACATGATGAAGAAAAATCTCTTGTATAAGTAGCCTTGGTATGTATCGACATCAGTTTTGCAAGGCAGAAACATACTTGAGATAGACAAATTCTAACATACAGACATGCGAGTACGTTTTAATTTATCAAAATGCAGAAGCATTTAATCATTTGATCTATGTCTGCATTTAGGAAATCACCTTCCTGAAGAATCCAAAGCATCAAATAATAATATTAATCACAAAATCACAAAAGAAAACCAAATCCTTTAATAAAAATCCTCCCGCTTTGAACAGCGGTAGTGTTATGGAAAGGATTTGTGGAAGATAGGGTATAGCGTAATGGCTGGGCACAGGGTAGGGGTTAACACACATTTATAAGAATGGGGAAGGGACCTGACAAGCTGACAGAGTGAGGTAAACCCATCTGTCTACATCTATGTATATACAAACACATTTGC
This sequence comes from Protopterus annectens, assembly GCF_019279795.1. Classification (NCBI taxonomy): domain Eukaryota; kingdom Metazoa; phylum Chordata; order Ceratodontiformes; family Protopteridae; genus Protopterus; species Protopterus annectens. The sequence continues at coordinate 225,940,882 of NC_056731.1, forward strand.
ATGGCTAAATTGCATTTTGTTGAATATTCCTTTGTTCAAAAAAGTGAAGTGTGGGGTAATGTGTGCAAATGACAAAATTAGCAAACAGCATTTTCAATGAATGTGCACTTTGGCAAAAAAGGTAAGTGGGTTTATGATAGGGCTGGAGAATGTGTTAAGTGATTACAGGTTAAGGTTAGAGTTAAGGTTAGTTTTAATGTATGTGCACGTGCTTACAGGCTAGGGTTTAGTTAAGGGGATAGGTTAAGTGTGGATGCACAAGTGTTTCTGGGTTAGGGTTAGAGTAAAGGTTTGGGAAGAGCTTTGATTTATTGCTGTGTTTGTGTGTGAAGTCGATGTCTGAACTGCCTTGTGTAGTAGCAGTGTTATGAGTATTTTTTTCTAAGGTAAGGTCCGTGGTTAGGATTAGGGGCAGGAGTAAATCTACGGTTAAGACATTAAGAAGGTGGTGTAGTGACATCCACTCATCAATAAGCAGGTCTTTCCCCACAAAGAAGCACTCTCCCTACTCATTTTAACATACCCACTCATGAAAGCAATCGTATACACACACACACACACACACACACACACACACACACACACACACACACACACACACACACACACACACACACACACACACACACACCCTCTCTTACAAGCCCCACCCCCCCACATCTCCATTGATCCTACCTGTACTGTGAGTACTCAAAAGTGAATGGCAGTTACTTTTTCCTCTTGGAATAAATCAGCTGAATGATTGTCTAAATTGCTCAGTAAAATAAGCCAGGAGGTGGAGACATTTTTGGGGTAAAGCACTGATCTTCGACCACTCTTTGTGCTAAGACCCCAGGAAGGGGAAAACCTCAGCAGTAGAGAAGTCTCCAAATTTGAAGCTTGGTGTACTGTAAAAACCTTCAGTATTAAGCCTTCCCCATCATGCCAAGCCTTTCCGAATCATAGGGAGTGCCTTCAGTGACCAATGCAGCAATGGAGGTCCTGATCTGTGAAAGGCAGTAGAGTCTTCGGAGTTACTATGCTGAATTTCTTTATATTTATGAACTTGTTTATAGCTAAAAAGTATAAAAGCAGTCTTGACAAGTTGTCCATTATTGGAATCAAAAAAGGCCTAGAGTAAACAACTTTGCATCTTTGCTAAAGGGGAACATTCATATTGAATTTAAGAAGAAGAAATACCTTATGAGATGGGGGAAGTGTGGCTAACTGCACTTGTAGTTTCTGAATAAATTCTACTGTATAACCTTGTTTAAGGGTTTGCAGTGCATTTGTCTGTGGTATCCACTGCCAGGTTGAAAGAAGATAACCACAAAAAAGCACTGATTCCAAGCGGTGGTGGACTTCCACAAGGTTTATTGTAACTTGTTACAATGAGCTGAAGTAAAATGAACTATGGGCTTCAAAACAATAACAGTAGCAAAAAACAAACAGTAAGTAAAGCGCTTTTCATCCGGATTATATCCGGACTTCTTCAGACGACCGGTTAATTCTCACGGTGAGCTTAAATAAAGTCCCGTGTATGATTTGACCAATCAGGTCACAGTAAGTTCCTTCAATTAATAATTTAGGCCTCATTAGTCTTTACCGACCATCTAACCAGTTTAAAAATCTAGTTAACATATGTCACTATACTTTATATAAAAGTTGAAACAAGTTAGACTGGTAAGTAAACAATAACTACCATAAACCCCAAAAACATTAATTCCATATAGCTTAAAGTACACTTGTCATAAAATCACGATCCAAAGTATAGGTACTATCATATAGGTAGTTTCCTAAATACAGTCTACACACTTCATAGGGGTCTGATTAAAATACTGGATAACAAACCTTATGGGGTTTTATTTAAAACACACATGCTCTATATCATAAAAAATAGTAAATAATAATCTGTAAAATACTGGTACAGCTTGAATAAACAATAGGTTCTACATAGCAGCATTCTTTTCTTCTTTTTTTCTCTAACCAACTTACAATTCAGTCACATACTTAATAGTTGGAACTAAAGTACAATAGTTATTACCAACCCCCCCATCTTTAAAAGGCCATCATAAAATAAATGTTTTTATGACCAGTTTACTAAACATTTAGTTCATCTATACGTACCTAACCTTGTATCTAAATATATGTTCTTAGGTGGTCATCCAGAATTTTTCCACCAATAAAGGAAAGAGGTCTATGGTCAGGCATAAGGTTCCCTAACCTAATCACCTAAAGAGACTCTAATTTCAATATACAGGAGATCGAATGAGTTTCATTTAGCCCTGGTTCCACACAAGCGTCCAACCGCAACTGCCAGTTTAATTCACTTTTTTCTAATAGGAGTTTCATTAAACTATCATTTATGTAGTTACCACTTTTAGTCTTACATTCTATCCTAGAAATAATTTTAAACTTAAAGGAGTGTCCCACATTTTGATCGCAGTGTTGGGTCAATGCATTGTCATAGTTCTTCCTTTTCATTGCGTACATATGTTCATAAATTCGGTCCCTTAGTCTGCGATTTGTTTTACCTACGTAAAATGCGGGACACACCTGGCATTCAGCTAAATAAACCACTGATTTTGTATTACAACTGTAGGTGCCATAAATATGGAACACCTCATTTCTAACACTAAAGGTATTATCACCATTTATAAAATGACACTGTTTACATGTACCGCATTTACGTGTACCTACTTTAGTGTTTCTAGCCTTACATTTGGTTTCTAATAGTTGCTTTAAGTTTGAACCACGTTTAAAAGTTATGATTGGGTTTTAACCTATTTTAGTAAAAATCTCCTTGTCAAGGGATAAATAAAACCAACACTTTCTTATTATTCTCTGTATATCTAATGCTACTGGACTATATGTAAAAGTAAATGCTAACACAAAATTCTTATTACTTTATTACACTTGCATTCATGGTACTTGTATCGATTCCTAGGTCTCTTGAATTTAATACTTGCATAGTTGTGTTACATTCCAGTTCTGGTCCTAGTTTGTTCTCTTCTTCTGTTACACAGTGGTTCAGAATTGGTTTGTACACGCCTAATTTTCTTTTTTCTACAACCTCCCCAACAATTTTGGTCAAAAAACTTTCAGGGCAGCCCCTATGTCTAAACATGTCAAATAAGTGTTTACATTCTATCTCAAACTCATTTTCCGTGGTAACCATTCGGGCTGCACGTACCAGTTGACCCTTCACAACTGATTTTTTCTGATGTTGTGGGTGTGAACTAGTAAAATGTAAAAATGAGTTTAAGTATGTGCTTTTCCTGAACATTTTTGCAATGTATCTCTTTTCTAAGTTGTCCTTACTAAGTTCAATATCCAGGAAACTAATTCTATGTTCTTGGAAATTCTTAATAAATTTTAGGAATGGTGTAGTACTATTTAAAAACACGGTCAAGTCCTCTGCTACTTTGCTGTCCCCTTCTAGCATAATAAAGATGTCATCCAAGAACCTTTTATAGAATTGAATTATTCCATACCAGTGGCTTTGAAAGACAAAGTTGGTTTCCCAAAAAGCCATCACTAGGTTCGCAAAACTCGCTCCTACTGGCGAGCCCATCGCTACTCCAATTTTTTGCAAGTATAACTTGTTGAATGATACAAAATTGTTTTTCAATATAATGTCTAGTAGTTGCTCAACTAGTAAGCACTCTTTCATTGAGGCCCCTCTACTTTTAATGTGGTCTACAACCCATTCTGTCCCTAGGTCTTTTGGGATACTTGAATATAGATCACATACATCAACAGTAAGCAGGTTGTATTTCTCGTTAAATATCAGTGTATTAATTTCTTCTAAAAAAGACCACGAGTCTTTACAATTTTGTTTTTCTTTTAAAACAAATTTCTTCAAAATCGAGTCTACAACCTTTGTGCAGGGGTATGTGATAGACTGCCTAGAGTCTACTAGTTCTCTAAAGGGTGGGTCAATTAAACTTTTATGTACTTTGGGTATACCGAATAGTTGTGAGATCTTTGGGGCCAACATTGTGAGATAGTGGTTTAATTGACTATCAATTAGACCATCCATAAATAAATCTCCCACAGACATTCTAAACCTATTATATGCCCCATTTAATTGACTTACACTCACTTCCTCGTAGGTCTCCTTTTCTAATAAAAGTATCATTCTGCTAGTATAGTCCTTGTTGTACATAACTACAAGCCCCCCTCCCTTGTCGGGCTTCATAGATCTAATTGGGAGGCTACGAAATAATGTTAATAGTTGCCTTTCCTGTGGTGTGATGTTACCTGTATTTCTTTGTCTATTGTGTTTATTTATCACTTGTCTAAATTCATATTCACAAAGGAATTCAAACATACTAATCATAGGGTGTGGTGGTGGGTTATATGTACTGGTAACTTTTAGTTTGTTGTTAACATAAGAGGAGTTACCCATTAAAGCAGTTAAGTTTAACTTTCGAATAAAAAGTTTAAAGTCAATCAACAATTCAGCCTGAATGGTTACCACGGAAAATGAGTTTGAGATAGAATGTAAACACTTATTTGACATGTTTAGACATAGGGGCTACCCTGAAAGTTTTTTGACCAAAATTGTTAGGAAGGTTGTAGAAAAAAGAAAATTAGGCGTGTACAAACCAATTCTGAACCACTGTGTAACAGAAGAAGATAACAAACTAGGACCAGAATTGGAATGTAACACACCTATGCAAGTATTAAATTCAAGAGACTTAGGAATCGATACAAGTACCATGAATGCAAGTGTAACAAATAGTAAAAAGAATTTTGTGTAAGCATTTACTTTTACATATAGTCCAGTAGCATTAGATATACAGAGAATAATAAGAAAGTGTTGGTTTTATTTAGCCCTTGACAAGGAGATTTTTACTAAAATAGGTGAAAACCCAATCATAACTTTTAAACGTGGTTCAAACTTAAAGCAACTATTAGAAACCAAATGTAAGGCTAAAAACACTAAAGTAGGTACATGTAAACAGTGTCATTTTACAAATGGTGATAATACCTTTAGAGTTAGAAATGAGGTGTTTCATATTTATGGCACCTACAATTGTAATACAAAATCAGTGGTTTATTTAGCTGAATGCCAGGTGTGTCCCGCATTTTACGTAGGTAAAACAAATCGCAGACTAAGGGACCGAATTTATGAACATATGTACACAATGAAAAGGAAGAACTATGACAATGCGTTGGCCCGACACTGCGATCAAAATGCGGGACACTCCTTTAAGTTTAAAATTATTTCTAGGATAGAATGTAAGACTAAAAGTGGTAACTACATAAATGATAGTTTAATGAAACTCCTATTAGAAAAAAGTGAATTAAACTGGCAGTTGCGGTTGGACGCTTGTGTGGAACCAGGGCTAAATGAAACTCATTCGATCTCCTGTATATTGAAATTAAAGAGTCTCTTTAGGTGATTAGGTTAGGGAAACTTATGCCTGACCATAGACCTCTTTCCTTTATTGGTGGAAAAATTCTGGATGACCACCTAAGAACATATATTTAGATACAAGGTTAGGTACGTATAGATGAACTAAATGTTTAGTAAACTGGTCATAAAAACATTTATTTTATGATGGCCTTTTAAAGATGGGGGGGGTTGGTAATAACTATTGTACTTTAGTTCCAACTATTAAGTATGTGACTGAATTGTAAGTTGGTTAGAGAAAAAAAGAAGAAAAGAATGCTGCTATGTAGAACCTATTGTTTATTCAAGCTGCACCAGTATTTTACAGATTATTATTTACTATTTTTTATGATATAGAGCACGTGTGTTTTAAATAAAACCCCATAAGGTTTGTTATCCAGTATTTTAATTAGACCCCTATGAAGTGTGTAGACTGTATTTAGGAAACTACCTATATGATAGTACCTCTACTCTGGATCGTGATTTTATGACAAGTATACTTTAAGCTATAGGGAATGAATGTTTTTGGGGTTTATGGTAGTTATTTTTTACTTGCCAGTCTAGCTTGTTTTTAACTTTTATATAAAGTATAGTGACATATGTTAACTAGATTTTTAAACTGGTTAGATGGTCGGTAAAGACTAATGAGACCTAAATTATTCATTGAAGGAACTTACTGTGACCTGATTGGTCAAATCATACATGAGAGTTTATTTAAGCTCATCGTGAGAATTAACCGGTAGTCTGAAGAAGTCCGGATATAATCCGGACGAAAAGCGCTTTACTTACCGTTTGCTTTTTGCTACTGTTATTGTTTTGAAGCCCATAGTTCGTTTTACTTCAGCTCGTTGTAACAAATTACAATAAACCTTGTGGAAGTCCACCACCGTTTGGAATCAGTGCTTTTTTGTGGTTACCTGGTTTTGTCTTGCGTTTATTGGTGCTAGGTTGAGAGAAGACACAAGCATCCATCCTGGGGTAGTGGGAAAGTTGGAGAGGAAAAATGAAAGTAGCAGCCATTTTGAAGACCTTGGATTGTATCAGACTTCTCCTGATGCATTAGAGATGTAGTGAGATTGTTTTACTTTGAGATATTCTTGTTGAAATGGTGAGGAGTTCCTTGCCTATAAAACGTTTTGTTATTTCAAGCAAAAAAATCTTTTGAAACCTAAGTTTAGGATGCACATACATTTCCTTTCCTCGAGTGAGGACGTCATTGTACCTTGCTTTTCTCACCTGTCCTTTTGCCATATATACCCTCCATATATTCCAACTTTAGGACAATATCCCTGTGACACGAGTGTTTTTTTGATTAGCCAACAGATGACATTATTGTTAACTATTACAAGGAAGCCCTGTGCCATTCACATCAACACTTTAAAACTCTGGAAGAAGTCAGGATAGTAATAAATAGAATGGCTGGACCAACATGGCTTTGTTCTCTGACGAGTTAACCAAAAAGGCATAATTTACACTGCAATGACCTTCCCTAAAGACATATCTGTCTTTTCATTCAGTTTTATAATTACACTTGTATTATTTACTAATTCATTAACGTATTCATTTACTTCCAGTTATTGCATTCATCCATACAGCAATCCATTCATTCATTATTCCTGTATTACATAGTTCTGCAACTACTAGTAGCCTTTCGTTTGGCACTCATGTTGCTAAAGTAGTTAGGAAAACCTTCTATATTGCCCACCTGATCATGAAGGGGTTCACATCTAGATCAAGGGAGGTCATCGTCCCCCTGTACTCATCACTCATTAGACCTATGATTGAGTACAATGCCCCATTCAGAATGTATCTGACCCAACACCTGCTGCAGCTTGAAAGGCCCCAAAAGTTCCTCACCAAAAGGATAAAGGGTCTCAAAAATATGTCTTATGCTGCCAGACTGAAAGAACTCCAGCTCTACTCAGTCTCATACCGCTTGCTCAGAGGTGACCTGTGCCTGACATATAAGGCCATGTCAAACCCAGATTTGATGAATATGCTTCACCTCAAAAAATCTAGATCCCTCAGAACCACAAGGGCGAGAGACTTAAACCTCGACACGGTTATAAATAGAACGTGCTGGAGGGACAGATTCATCACCCAGAGACTCCCTATGCTGTGGAACAAAATCCCGGTACATGTGAGGCAGAGCACCTCGATGGCCTTGTTCAAGAGGAATCTTGACCAATGGATGGGAGATCGCAGATATACCCTAAGGATTACTTCAGTGTCACTGCTTGACAGAGGCACAGCAAAATAATTGGCATAGTTTTTTATCCAAACTAAAGGGGTGGCGAAAGCCACATAACTATGGGCTAGGCTTATAAATGCCTTTGGGCAGATAGCCTAGTATAAACCTATGAACCTATGAACCTACAATAACCTTACAGCACACACCAACACTTTCCATGGGATTCTGATACATGATTGCAACAATATGATGCAAATAGTTACCCAAGAGATAAAAAATACAAAGCACTGAATATGATCAAGGAAGTACACTCAGCATTAAAAAGTTCTGCAGCTGAAATGTTAATCCTGATTAATTCATTTTCTAAAGTTACATATTTTATTATCTCTCTGCCAGATAGTTCTCTCATTTGTCCCTGGATGATAGCAATGATGATTTTGTCTCTAACAGAAAGTGGCGCCCCTGTTCACGTCATATGCATATAGATTGCAGATTGTATTTAATTATTTCTGTATGGATGTGAAATATTTAACAAATGCATTGAAAACTTTGGAAACCTCGTTCTAAATGGTCTTATGTCTATATTTCTTGCATGCTTCAGCATGGTAAATGTTCCACAATTTTACAGAGTAAAATACTTTCAGAATTCCCAGCTACAAAAAGTTTACTTGGTGTAGCCATCAATGGACAAACATTATGCCATTTCTACACATTTGGGTCACATTTTATTAAGTAAAACATACCAAGAAAGCTTTTGGCTTCAGATCCTCCCCTACATGAACTGAAAATGACTCCTACTCATCTTAAATTTGATAAATCATTTTAAGTGTTAAAAAGTGAAAACTTCTCCTATACCCCTATTGATCAAAGAGTATGAATATGAAGAACAATTTCAAATAATGTTACTTACCTTTACAAAATAAGCAACTAAGGAAATGAATCCCAGAAGAAGAAAGATAAGTGAAAACAAGACAGTCCTTTGGCTTTTGATAGTAGGATCAGGCTCTGAAAATACCTGTTAAGAAAAAGGATACAATTCTTTGCATGTTCAGTTTACATTAAGATATCTACCACACTCCCTTAACTTCATTCATTTGCATTTACAGCAACTGTTTAACAGGATAAAGAAGAGGATCTTATTTGATAAACATTCTACTTACCATAAATAATGAGAGATCTGTAAGAAAACAATCCATTTCCAGTCATCTCTAGAATTTGTACTTCCGGTATTAAAACCCCTCAGCAGCCTTCCCCTTTCTCATCATGTAGCACATACACACCTCACTGTGCAGTCCTTTTCATTATTCTGCTTAAAGTAGGGGAAAAACTGAAAAAAGGCAGAGTATAGAGAGAGACAGAAGAGACTCCGCAATGGGCACAACAGAGGGGGCTGGAGGTAGGCTGTGTTAATAAAGATGGATGCTTTCCTACAGATTTTAATGATTTAGTAAAGAACGGTTTTATCTGATAAGAAGATGCCCATCACTGCTATCTTCAAGGACAGAGTACCTAACAAATTCTCCTGGGTGGCCACTCATCATGGGAACACACCACAGGTGAAGGTATTACACCAGTAAATCATGTCCAGCTTATAGTGCCCTGCAAAGGAGCTGAGGGGATAATGTGTTGCATCAATGCAAAGATCATCAAACGTGACATGAGAGAAAAATCTAGAAGTAGATAAAACTGTAGATAAATGAATCCTTGGTACAACAGGCAAAACTTTTCCACATTTAATGTGGAATAACGGAATGTATTTAACCAATCATAGAGGAAAGATGAGTTTAGAAACTTTCCTGCTAAACAGAAACTTTGCAAACCGATACTAAAATGATCATCCTTGCATAGGAATTTTGTTCTGTTCACATAACATCTGGGCTGTCTGTGGGAATCCAAGGGCCAGATTCCAAAACACTTGTTCTCAGTGTAAGTGAATTACCTCAGTGTAAGGCCTAATAAACAGGGGACCAAATCCCAAAATACCTGTGGTCAGCCAGCATGTAAGTTGTCATTTACACTGAGGGCAGGTCTTTTGAAAATGGGCCCCAAAGAATCCATATGCAAAAGATATTCACTTGAATTAGAAAACTAATGGAAGAAGACAGGCAATTTAACCAAGCTCATCTGCTATCATGTTGCAACCACTGAGTTGTGCTCAGCTGTGAAGAACGACAGTATTAGTGGATATTTGCTCAGACATCAGTGTTATGTAACAAGGCCAGATTTCTCTCCAGTTTGACCATATTTGTGCATTGTTCTGAAAAGTAAATTTTTTATGAATGAATGAATGATTTGAAAAAGACCCATGTTCTGTGTTATGTGAAAGCTGAAGACTCAGACAGCCACAGTATTAAAAACAGTCCTTGAACAGGTTTTGTGAAATGTTCATAAAAATGCACAACTGTGGTTTTGAGGGTATACTGTGAGACAGGGGGTCAAAGAGGTTGTGTGTCTATATTATATCTTACTGTACTCTTTCTATTGCGGCATGCACAGACAACTAGAGATTTATTTACCTAGGCAGGAGCCCAATGTTTAATTCCAGTCCCCAGCTAACATAATTCCAGGATTACTAAAACTATCAAAAATCTGTGAAGTCAAAGGGGGAAAAAAATGATTGCCCTGACATGATGTATATATGGAAATAATGAGAGAAGTTTTGAAAGAAATTATCCTGTATATGCCATAAGAGTAAATCTTCACTTAAGGTTCTTTTGAAGCTGAATTATTTGCAGAGGAAAACCTGTGAGGTTTCCTGAGAGGAAGACAAGGACAGCCACTCCATAACTTAAATGTGAGGAACTCATTTTTTATATGTATCAAATTGTGTTACATATACATGGGTTTTTTTGAATAAAATAGATATTGGCATCCATGTTATAAAACGCCAGAATAGCCTCCTATTGGATGCAACCTGTATTCTATGCAAATTCTAGGATCAGCAGTATTGAGAACATGAGAACAGATGTGTACTTTCACCTTTCATGGGTTACACTTGAAATCTGATTTTGCCCTAGCAACAAACAGCAGGACTGCAAAAGTGCAGAGCTGAGTGAAAGATTAAATACACAAACTCCATTTTAACATGACAACATGTAGTGTGATTCTTGTTTCCTGTTTCTTGACTACAGCCCAGTGGTGTTATAAGTCGGGTAGAGGGTCATTAATTATGATGACAAGTGTGCAAGTTGTGCATGAGTGGTTGGGTAGATGTGACCACTGATGTTCAAAACTGACAGCTGAAAGCTAAATTGCATTATTGCATGAATGGTGCATGATGGGAAGGTAGATGATTCAAGATAGCCTTGTAAATTTTTACCATCTAAGTTATTTCTATAGCCTACATTGAAAATTCTAAGGGTTACTGAAGACAGACCACTTTTTAACAAATCGTGATGTTTCTTTGGCTTGTTTGATAGAATAGTACACTTTGTTTCCATCTTGGGTTGGATTATTTTTACATTATTTAAGTGCATTAGTCATGTATATACCGCTCATCTGTCCCTCATTTTAAAGAATGTTCCTGATTTTGTCTAAAATATTTGCTGTGCCCTTCATAAGCCATTTATTTTTCTGGTAAAGCACTTACAATTACAGTCAATAATGCTAGACATTAACGATTCATACTTTTTATTGTTCAGAAAATGAATGTTGATGCACAAACTATTCTATTAAATTTTTAAGTGACTTAGATCAATTCTTAAAAAAGTGTCCCTGATTTAGGCCCTTTGCCCTCTATTATTTTTGGCTGTCATTAATTTTTGAACAAAGTTACAAGTTGTGACCATGTATGTTGTAGTACATTACACTAATCATTTAAGTACAGCAAAACTATGACTGGAAGTACCAGAAGGCCTGAATTGGCATGTACTCATACTCAAAAGGAGTGTCTTGTGGCCACTTAACTTTGGCTTTGATGAGATGTACTATTTTGGCAAATTTGGGGTCATTAGGTAGTATGTGGGAGAATCAGTCCCTTAGTCATCATTTACATCTGGCATGGGAAACTGTGCATGGGAATCTACATGCTTCTTGTTACACCTAGCCTTGGGTCCTTACCTTGGAAGGCAAGAGTCCAAGGAGGTGGTCTGAATGTAACGGTGTCATCCTTTTGAAATCCCCAGTTTCCCTGTTTTGAGCTGGAGCCACAGCAGACACAGCAGGGAAGGGACCCAAGTGAGTCAGAGTCTGGAAACAATCTGATTTCATACTACCAACAGCCAGCTTACAAGTAGATCAGAAATACCATTTATGTAATGATTGATTGACTTATTGATTGACACTTCTTGACAGCATAGTGGATTGAAGTGGAATTTTTGCACAACAGACCTATTGTAATGGATTACGGCTCCTGCAAACAAGTGGTAACAAACAGTCAACAGCTAACAAAAACTATAACTGACAGAATTTAGTGTAACATCTACAGTACTTTTGCTGTGGCAACAGCCAAATCTAGCAGCTAACAGAAGCTTTCACTGAGGGTACTGGGACTGGTCCCAAACTCCAAACTTGATGTGGGAGCCATTACTGAACAACAGCAACACAAAGATAAATAGGATGGCATTGACATTCAAGGCTGAGAATCACTGATGCTTCATTTTAGGGCAGAACCCTTGATAATGAGTGCCAGAAGACAAACTTCAAGGATGGAAACTTGTGTGGAAAGCACTATCTTGTGAAGCCACGCATGGGGAAGCAGAACGTTTTCAGCTGATTTGGCAAGAACCCCTTTACAAGGCCATTAAAAGTACACTAAACTACAAACAATATTAAATAGTGTGTACATAAGAGCAATGAATGACCAGTCAAAACCACTAACAGGAAAAATTAAAATAAAGGATAAATAACCTGCCTATTATAAACAGATAGAATAACATTACACAAATCCAGCAAAACTGCATAACTGAGTGAAAGACTAAACACACACAAACTCCATTTTAACATGTCAACATGTGGAGTCAGTATTGTTTCCCATCTCGACTGCAGCTATAAAGCTAAATGTTGTTGTTGTGTCTTTCAGCTTTTCCCAGTTAGGGGTCGCCACAGTGGAACTCCGGTCCGCTAATGATTGGCAGTTGATTTTTACATGCCGAGTTACCAACCCTGACGCACAACCTTCAACAAAGGTACGCCCATTCACGCATGTCTCCACGCAGAAAGATGCTCTAGCTGAGAATCGAACCGGACAGCGTCTTACTGTGAGGCGGCAATGCTACCGCAGCACCACCACTGCAGGCAAAATCAAATCTTACCTTGAAAGATCCTGAAGAAGTCCACAATGAAGTAATGTATTCAATTTCAAATTAAACTTGTTTTTCATAAGTACTTCAGCATCTTCTCATAACTCACAAAATTTGGACAGACTAATGCATTTACCTTTGGTTTTACAGTTGTATTTGGTCTTATTGTATATAGTTATTCTGTATATTTAAGGGATATATTAATTTGGGGAATTCATAAAGGATTAACACAAGATGTACACTATGTGTTCAAACTGAGGCGACTTTTCTGAATAAGAACAACCCTATCATATGCTTTTGTTGTCTTCTCAGTCAGAAAGGTTACATAAAGTGCTCACATAGTATACACTTTGTGATAACTTTCATGAATCCCCCCCCCCATTGTCTGCTTTTCTTTAATCATTAATTGGGTGATTGGGTGGTATCATTTAATTCCCAATACTCCTGCTATTATATTTTAATTCCAGCAAATAGCAGCAAATTCTGAAACTCATTTGGACACCTGTAAAGGATTTTTTCAGGGGGTGTTCAGCAACTTGCACCCTTAAGATGGGTAGATGTGCTTCCCACTCCATGTACTTTTGTATATTAATTCTCAGATCACTGTACCTCAGAGAAGGGGATTGATCTCACTGACTAGTGAGACTATCTTAATGTTATTAGCTGATGAGAAACTGTTCTCTTCTAATACGTATTCACAACATGATTATCTTCCACATATTTTAGTACCAACTTTTTCTTTTCCTATACCTCTTGCCCCTGTCAACATTTCTTAAAAGAAGAAAATATTCTCCTGTGTTTTTACCATTTGTATAATTAATCTTACATTTTTCATCAACTAAATTGCTGAAAAACCTATCCATTAATAACATATCCCAGAATTTATCCAACACGGTTTTAATGGCCTCACTATGGATACCAAGTGTATTAATACACATACAGCCCAAATCAATATTGCTTTCCCATAAGCAATAACTTAAAAATACTTTCTCTCCTGATACTCTGAATACCTTCACTAGCTTTCTTAACATTCATTTCACTATAATGTCTTAACTTTCCAAGATTTACTTAATCTTTCTGCCTCTACCACATAGCCTTCATTTGCACTACAAATATCTTTAGTTTTTAAATAATTAATTTTGCCTAACATTAAATTCATGTAGAACTGCCCTTTTAAATTTGTTTATAGCCTGATGATAGGGAGGGTTAAATGTAGATTTATAAAACTTAAAAGAAAGAAACTGAATTTCTTCACTGCCTGGATGTGCTGCATACTAATATTTCAAATTCAATAATCTACTAACATTTGTCAAGTCATTTACAACCTGAAAATGTGAAACACATTGTGGAGGGACAAAGCCCAAACCTTTGTTCAATACAGCTATTTTTGCAGTAGAAAGAACATAATCAGTTAAACTAACTAGTCTATTATCTTGTTCTCCTTCTATTTTATTTGCAGCAACATGGTGCTTATTTTTCTTTTATTAGAATGCTTTCTCCCTCAGCATTTATTCTTTTGTCTTTGTATGAACAAGGCTCTGTCTCTGCATACTTTTCTTTGCTCAAAAGGGACATTTTTTTATTATTTCAGACTATTGTTCTTGCAGTTTTTATTGAATGGTTTGTCTCTGTGACCTTCTTATCCTTGGGTTTGGATGTTAGTTGGGATATACTGCTGACACCTTAATGGTTATGAGCATCAGCAGGGCTTAAGGTTCAGTGTTTCCAAAGTATAGACAAACATTCCACTTATGCTGTACTTAAGAGGTATAGATGTGCATGTGCGTGTGCGTGTGTGTGTGTGTGTACACACACACACACACACACATATATGCACACGCATGTACATGTACACAGTGCATTAAATAAAATATCAAGATTAATTGTTGTGCATTATTTGGCTTTTAAGTCTGGGATATTGATCTACATACAAAACTGTTTTACCAATCACTTGTGAGCTTTAATGAGGAAATAATATATATGCATATTGATGCAGATACTGTTCCTTCTTAGCAATGAAGAAAGCCTTTCTGTAGGGTGAAACAGGCCTGGTGTTTTCCTTGTTTTGTGTGATTACTAGTAATAAATATGTACATTTTCAGTACCATAGCTAGGGTAGGTAAAAGGGGTCAGCTGCCCTACGTGCAAGCTCTTAGGAAGCACGGCTCAGTAGATCAGGCACAAGTGCAGTAAAGGTAATCATTTAAGCAGCCATAACTGCCATCATGGAAACTTCAATGAATCTGTTTAGTGTGTGTGTGTGTGTGTGTGTGTGTGTGTGTGTGTGTGTGTGTGTGTGTGTGTGTGTGTGCGTTAGTAACTGTAGCAAGTAGCTAGTATATGCTCTTTGCTATAATTTCAGAACAACCTTATTTGGTCCCTCACTTTGGGTTAAGGGGGGTGCCAGTCTGGGAAATGCCCAGGGTGCCAGTTGACAACTTATGAATTATGAAAGCTCATTCTATTTTTTAATGCTATATTTTCCATAATGGTTTTGGACTGTACATGTTTTCTCTATCTATCATGATAGACACAAGATTAAAAAAGCATATCCTCAAAACTAATAAAATATATTGATTTACTTCTTAAATACTGAATTATTTACACACACGATAAATGGAATATGTATGGTTTTGGTATGTGTAACTCGTGACCTAGCTGGCTATCTTGTGTGTTTGCATTTGTGCATGTTTGTTTGCATGTACACAGATACATATACACACACACACATATATATATATATATATATATATATATATATATATATATATATATATATATATATATATATATACTACACGGACACAAACATGTACACATTAGCAACATTATGGATGTCTTACTCTTACTTTAGAATCTGGCTTTGTCATAACTACATTCTTAAGTTAATTGCTATGAGTATTTTTTTGTTATCCTTTTATTATTAGATAAATAGTTTCACAATTTCAGTCAAAAACAAAATGTTATAACTTATATAAAAATGTGGATTTTGTGTGGAGGGCAAGATAAAAATAGCAGAAATTGTAGAAAAACTGCAGGTACAATTTGCCAGTAACAAAGCATGAATCAGTCTGAATTATTTCGTAAGAATTTGTATAACCTTTCCATACCATTTTGCATTGTGATACAAGTTTGATTATGATATTACTTCTTATATGCTATGTGAATATGACACTCCAGAAAATAAAATTTAATGAATTAATGTACAACATAAAAATACTGTTTCTAAGGGCCAACTACCAGCAGCAACAATGCTTGTATGTGAAGATTACAGCTTTTTTCAGGTTAAAAGAAGCAATATTTACTGTAGAACTGCGTTTTTAGACAGAGGATGGTTAGATGTCCAAATAATAAAACACTGACAGTTTTTAATGAATAACTAGAGTTCTAAATATTTGCTTTATTACCTCACTGCAGAACTTATTTTCATTTCACTCCCCAGAGCTAAGAGCTTCTGCTCTTTCCTCCATATGCAAGTACTTATGTCTATGACTGTACAACTATTGGCTCTATTACTAAAGACCAAGACTGCAGGGTTAGGGAGCTATCAATGGGCTTTACCTGTAATACTTGTAAGAATAAAACATCTGCAGCACCGGTGCAGCGGAGGAGAATTGTCTGTGTATGATTCCATATTTTGGTATGTCTTTGTATTGTCCAGCTCTGCAGAAGCTTTGAAAGCTCTTCTACATTTTATCATCAAACTTTCATCCATGGTCATCCCTGCTAGTGTAATACTATGCATCATTTACAAAGGATGAGGAGAAGAGTCAGTGGCCACTCAGTTCCACTTTGTCTGGACAGCCCTATGGACTGAGGCTCAACACACAGACTATGGCCACTAGTGGAATAGTTGGGATCAAAATCCGATGGCAATGATCTGGCATCAGTTAAAGATAATTCATATTTGAACCATATTATACACAAACTAGCACATTAATGTCCTTATCTGTATCAGTGCACCATCATTTGATTACAGCCTTATCAACAATACTGTTACATTAACAGATGTTAAAATAAAATGTTAACAACTTACCCCAATAATTTTTGCAAATATAATGCCTACAGCAGGATAGACACCACCTGCAATTAATGATGCAAATATTCCCATAATGATATAAGGCCACTCGGGTTTATTCATTGCAAGAACTCTGCTGAAAGGCACTTCCTCAACTTTTTCTTCAACCTGCAGAAAAAAGCATTGTTATTTTTATAATGTAGACAGCTTTCCTCCAAACACAAATTTTCATTACAAAAATGACCACAAAGTATTGTTTTTGATGACAGAAGTGTAGTTTTGACAAGCACTTGCCCACTATTTAACCAAAATACCATTTATAACATTTGATGAGAAGTAGCCAGTCACAACCCAATGTTTTATGGTTTAATTAAATCACTTCCTAAACTGGCCTTTAAAAACAATTTATCTACTGAACTAACTGTTAGCTCTATATTCACCTCCTGTGAATTATTTATTTCTTCCCTTTCATGGGGGTACTTTTCTGTGACTTGCCATTTTATCTTTCAGTTATTCCTGCAGCACCTGTAGTAGTAATACTTTCAATTATGAAGATTTCAGTAAAAATTGCAAATATGCAACCCATTTTTCAATGAGATTCAGAAAAGTTTCTGCAGCCATGTAAAGTGCCTACAAAAGGTAAGTCAATTTCATGTGATCACAGAAAATGTAATTCAGAGATATTTTTTCTGCAAAGAGGAAGACCACTTTATCTGTTAATTTAGAAGTGTCTGAATTGCCCTTAATTATGACAAGTTTTAAAAAGCACTTTGCTGTTGTAATGCATTGTCACAGGTGCCCTCCTCATTCACACACACACACACACACACACACACACACACACACACACACACACACACACACACACACACACACACACACACACACACACACACACACACACACCTCCCTCCACTACCTCTCTATTGAGCTTTGCTAAACTTACCAGCAAAGCAGTTTGTCCTTTTGACATGAATGGATGACCACCATCCTTTGACTATGTTAATTAATATGACCAGCTGCTAAAAATTGCTTTTTTGGTAGAATTCCCTTACCACAGACATTTCTGGGAACAGCATATATTTAATTAGCATTAGCCACTGCCCTGGAATGTCTTTACAGCATGGATGGTGGGATGGCTCACGGGAGTGATTTTTCAGACCATGGAAGATTACGGAGGCAGACCTATCTTTGAACCATGGGTGGTTGGCTGATTGCAGTAGTGCTTATCACTTGCTGTAACCACCATGGAACATTACGGAGGCAGACCTATCTTTGAACCATGGGTGGTTGGCTGATTGCAGTAGTGCTTATCGCTTGCTGTAACCACCATGGAACATTACGGAGGCAGACCCATCTTTGAACCATGGGTGGTTGGCGGATTGCAGTAGTGCTTATCACTTGCTGTAACCATTTCTGAAATCTAGGGATGATGTTTATCTTTTTTGGTACTATGTTATTTGAATATTAGGCAGTTTGAATTAGTACTCCCAGTTTTAGCCAGCAGTTCTCTACAGTTACCTAGAATTAGTTGTGGAAGGGTGTCTCTATCCTGGGGTTATGCAACTTGTAACCCCTTACTCACTCCAGCTTGTAAATTCAACAGAAAGCAAATACTGAAGTGATGAATTTCAACTATATTGTTTTAGTGCTACAACTTTATCTTGGATAAAATTTACTGAGCATAACTTTTGCATGTATGCAATTATAAACTCTTATGTTTACCAGTTCTGGGAAACCTGTAGGCATAAGGCACACAATTTCCAGGTGAGTTAGTTGAAGGCATGTTGTTTAGAAAGACTAATTCCTGTGAAATATTGGCTTTAATCCAAATACTAAACATGTTATTATACCCTGTAAACTATGTCTCCAAAAATATAAAATGAGTTTGAATATTAGAGGCTATTACTACTTATTCAAAGTGTGATATCTGCAGAATGCATTACATGCAGGATTTACAAGCACGATAGGAATGTGTTGACGTAGTTTGCCCTTTAATAACAGCTGCTTAGTCTGCAATGCTGACTTTGGTGACTTTAAATCTTCCTATGATTTCATGGCATCTCTTTAAATCTGCCTATAATTTCATGTCACTACTTTGGCTGTACCTTTGTCCTACCTACTGTACTGAGCTGTTGGACTTAATAAAGTCTCTCTTTAGAGCTCCACCTTCTGATGCACACATTTCAGTCTATGCTCCCTGTTTACTGCACTTAGTGATGAAGCAGCTGTCAAGAAGATATTAAAGTACTTTTACATTTTTTTGGTTCAAAGATATTAAAGTTAGTTCAGAGCAAGTAGTTTGTTTTCTCATCTAACTACTATAAAAATAACATTCTCACAGACTATGCTATAAACCTTTTCACTGTGTGACAGCATCTTTTTTTCACTTATGTAATATCAGTGCACCTTTCCTGAATTTTACTGATATTTGTTTTATATGCCCTGCTTGTAGCCTGTACAAAGTTATGGTCCAACATTTCAGAGATAGACTAGTATACCAGCAGCCAACATGAAACTAATAGAGGTTTACAACTAGAAAATTGATAAAGCAAAAACATATTTACAGATACAAGGATATGCTAAAAAGCATATATTTACAGATGCGAGAATATGCTACAACGTTTAATTCAAGAAGCATTCTATAATGTAAAACCATGCATAGAAAAAATGGAATTATGTTTAGCAGAGCTTTTTGTATAAGATGTAGCCATAATGACAGAGATGGCTTATGCTACGGGGATAGCAGCACATTACATAAAGAGGTATTTATCAGCTTGGATATTCCGATATATTTAATTCACATTTATTATTATTATTTTATATATACAGCCACAATTTATGCATCAAGGTATAACACATAAGTAAGTTAATTATACCAACAAACAATAATACCCCCCAAAGCACATATGTGTACTCCAGTGCAATACCTGGAACATCCACACAGTTTAGGCAAAATAAAATACATCTGTGATGAATAATGTTTTGGGGTTTGTTCTAATATCAATGAAGTTTATTAAACACATCCATCCGGGCTCGTTTTCAAGTAAACTTTCACTCAGTTAATGTTTTACACATTGATGTTTGAGTATCCTTGCCAACTAACTTGTAAGTGATTAAATATAATTTACAGTAAAATGGAAGGAAGTCAATTTAGTAGTAATGTAATAATTTCTTGCACCAGCTATAAACTTTAACAGGAATATTACAGGGGTTTTTATCAGGTCTGGATCATTACCAATTTATTATTTGTTCAGGGTGTAGTTTAAGTACATAGAATGCACTGGTTAAGCTCAGAGAACAAGGACCATAATTCCTTGTAATACACAAAGCCTTAGCAGCAATATATTACCAGAGTGTTCAGAAATGATGTACACATTTCATCAACCAACAACTTTAAAGGTTGTTAAACATTTCATGTTTTATGTTATGTAGTTCAGCATGGGTACTTCAGAGATTGCAAACACCAGGAAGCACATGTTGTCTTCAACAGTGAGCAAAACTCAGGTACAGGAAGTTCAAATGAGGGTCAAATGACGCATCAATCCTTGAAAGGAGGTAAGAGTATCTAGTAGGTGCAGAGACAGGTGAGCAATGAGCTCTTTGGCTGTACTTAAACATTCTTTCAAACTGAGGCAGATGTGAAGCCCAGCACAAAATCCAAAAGACAATGTTGCTGACTTGTAGAAGAACAAGGAAGTAATGTGTTCTGCATATTTCTATCACTAAGAAATGCTATTTATATTTGTATGGTTTCTTATTACTGTAAATCTTATCCTATTGTATAATAATTTTTGTTTAGTTGTTTGCTGTAGTAATTTTTAATTTGTTACTGGTGCTTTTCTTCCTGGGCCTCCACTGAAAATGGGTTATTCTGACCCACTGGACTTTCCTGGTCAACAAATGTCAATCAATCCATCAATCAATCAATGTGAGGAGATGGTGTTAAAAATGTCTACCCTTACTTACATTTGATGTCCAAATCCAGTTTGATAAAAAGAACTGATGTTTTTTTTTTCCTTTTTTTACTTTGTTTCCTGCTTTATGTTTATTATTGGGGTAAGAGAAATTGCACTTCTCTATGTTCACTCTGATCCCAGGATGTTTCTGCATTTATATAACTACCCAATACAATACCACTGTTGTTATTGGCTAGTGCTTTTAAGAAGCATGCAGAAGGAAATGAGGACTGGAGGGGAAAAAATGTTCAACTCACCAAAAGGACAGACCAGACAGGCTCAGTATATCTTTCTACCACCACAAAATGTTATACGGGGAAAATTAGATGAAGTTTCTTCCTCTTGTACAGGCTGTGATTTATGAGATATTTTTCAACTGTTTTTCTAACAGTTTTTCTCACTCATTACTTGGGGTAGACTAAGATACTTCTGAAAAAACAGATAAACTATATTGCTTGAGAGTACCTTTTAGTGGGCAAGTACCATTTCTGACAGAAAGAATAACACTCCCTTGGAGAAAACACCTGTGCCACTTTCTTCCAGCACGTATTTTCTGAAACTAATACCTCCACACTTCCTTTCTGTATCTGTAAAGCCATTTACACTGGTGAATACACTGAACAAAGTGCAGAAGATACAAATATCATCTACAGTCTAACTATTAACAGTGCTCTGAGCACCTCCTCAGTGGAGAGGATTATTTACTCCCACCACCTTTAAAATCATGACAAACAGAACCAAAAACTGGCTGCAAAATGAAGCAGGACAACTGATTGCTAGAGAATATGATGTCTCATGCCGTTAAACAGAAAATGTATACCATGAGATATAAAGAATTGTGCACCATGATTACACCACTGCATCACAGGCTAAGTGTGACATATTTTTTTGTTTTCAACTTATTCCACGCAGAACTTCTGCTTGTAATATCTTTTGTTTTTTTATTTACCTGATTTTAGTTTATAGGATCATGTATATTCTTACTCAGCCTGAATTACTCTCAGTATTTCAGAATAAAAATACATCCTTTCCATTAACTGAACACATTGGATATGGTTACAGAAAGTGTTCGGCAGACGGAGTGATGAAGTGAATGGACAAGGGAAAGATGACTTGTACTGGTCAAAGAATCTACACATAATTTCTAACACATATGGCAAGGAATAATGAAATAATCAAAAAGGTTGGAGGTGTGACAAGCTGATAAAGTGGGGTGTCTAGGAGGGAAGGAAGCATTAAAATTTAATCATAACACATGGAAGGCTTTTTTTTTTTTCCATAATAAATCAATGAACTAATTGCGTGGACAATCAAGTTTGTTTTACATGTGAACAATAACATGTCTCCATCTGCAATCTAAATAAAAACAAAAGTCACGTACTTACCATAATAAAAGATATTTAATTCATGTCTGATCAGTGCAACATGTCGGTCCTTGAGCAGCTTGTCAGATCGGTCTCTGCAGTATTAGTGCTCCAGCCTCAAGCCTCTAAGAATTATCCCTCCCATAATGCACCACTTCCCTCAAGTTACCTCAACTCTTGTTTGACACCCTAAGACCAAGGTATAGATACTTTAGCCTGAATAGGGAGTAAATAGCCTCTAACCAAAGAATCCTTCTGGTTTAAGAGAATAAGGAAGGGGGATTGTCATATCAGAGGGACATGAACAAAAGGAGCTATCATTATGCAAGTACATAACTTTCATATCCTATTCATTCAGTCCACCTGATCTGACATGGCCAGAATCCCAAGCTATGATGCATGCCAGGTGGCCTTATGACAAGGCACCCTTCAAGATCTGCTCGTGCCATAGCAGAGCAATCCAATTTATAATACGTGATGAAGCTATGCATGGAACGCCATGTGGCAGCTTCAGAAACTGCATCCACTGAAGAAGCTCTGAAGGCACCAGTGGAAGCTGCAACAGTTCTAGTAGAATGAGTCCTCATTTTATAAGTAAGACTCTTGCTGATGGCTGTATAAATAAGGGGAATATAGTCTAATAGCTGGAACTGGAAAATAACAGTTTTGAAACCTTCTTGCCCAGTTTGTTAGGGGCAAAGGAGATAAACACCAGTCTGTCTTTCTTAAAGGATTTAGTTTGGTGAAGGCAGGAGTGCAGTTGCCTATGCACATCCAATATATATAGTATGAACTCCTTTGTATAGCTTAGAAAAAAAACTGGTAAAGAAATGGACTGAGAAATATTCAATTCAGTAGAAACCTTGGGAAGAAAGGATGGGTTTGTTCTTTGAGAAACTATCTTTATGGAATGCTAAGAAAGGAGTAGAAAATAATAATAAGGCATGGAGTTCAGAAATCCTTTTGGCTGATGGGATATTTTAGCTTAGCAGAAGAGGCTGGTTCAAAAGGGGGACTAGTGAGCACCTCCACGACACATTCAGATCCCAAGGGTGGACTAATCTCTTGTGGGAGGTCTCAGTAAAAAGGTTCCCTTAAAGGCTTTGCAGATTTTGTGAGGCTAGTGAATGCTCCTGGAAGCCAGTATATAAGCTAGAAATAGGATGCAGGTAAACCTTAATGATGGAGAAACTAGAGCCGGTTTTAAAAATAGGGGCAGGGATTAAATAATTTATGTAATGTTGCTTAGGTTATATGATATATAGCAATATATGTGAAGTATAATGTTTGTTAATGTTAATTTGTTAAAACAGTTTGATTACTTTTGTATAAATGTAAATTTGCCTATGTCACAAGTGCTAATTCAATAAAGGTGTTAAAGAGAGAAACGAGCACATGCTGTATAAAACTGGAGCCAACAATGGTCAGTGTTCTGTGCACAAGCCCAGATACAAATATTTTCCATTCTCTGTTGTAGACCTTACAAGTAGAAGTCCTCTGCGAAGCTGTTAGAATTCTGACCACTTCTATAGGGAAGGCATTATCAATGGTCATCACTGGAACTGGAAAAAACAACCAGTTAATTTTAGGTGGTGCAAGTCTGGGTGACTCTTCCTAGAGGGGTGTGATATAAGATCTTGAGCTGGATCCAAGGGCAGAAAGGCTCCTTGAGATGAGGTCTTACATAGGGAAAATGTATCTATCCTGCCCAGTAGGGGGCCTATGAGTATAATTGTTGAATTCCACCTCATTGTTTTCTACAGAAATCTGGACATTAGGGGAAGAGGTGGCCAAGCATAAAGAAGCCAGGGGCCATTGCTGTGACAAACTGTCCCTTGGTGGCTGTCCTGGAAAGGGAATCATGGCAAAGTAGCTACTGCATTTTGGTGTTGTACAGAGTGGCAAAGAAACCACAGCAAAGAGTGCCCCAGTGACTGAGTGCTATTCTATTACTGTATTGAGGGACTACCCATGAGTCATGAACCAATCTCAAGCAACTGAGTATCTGTGGGATGTATGTTGCTACCAGAAAGAGGTTCAAGGCTACGGCCCATTGCCATATCCTCATTACTTCCTGCCATAAAGGGTAAGATCTGATTCCTCCTCCCTTGTTGATCTACCAAACTACCATTATGTTCTCTGCTTGGATAGATCTCATGCCCTGCTGAAGGCAGTCATGCGACTCCTGCAACAGTAGGAAACTCCCCTTACCTCCAAGACATTTATGTGAACATTAACCTCATTTTCTGTCCATAGAATTTGGACCATTCTTCCTTCATAATTTCCCTAGTCAAGGGATATTTATTGCAATATAGCAATATAGTGGTCACAGTCACTGTTGGGGGAAAAGGATGAAATAATCTGCCAGCTTGAACCTTTGAAGATTGAAATCACCACTTTAGATGCTTGCTTCAAGAATATGTAATAATTTTGGTCGTACATAATAGTGAAGGTGCAGTGACCACTGAGCTTGAAGAAGCCACTGTAAAATCTTCCTTAGAAGTGAGCCAGGTGGAACATACAGAATTATAAGTGGGCTGCCGACCATAGCTGGCTGATTCTGCATTTGAGACATGGTTGCCAATTCACCTCAAGAGTGAAGCTCGAGATGTGAATCTTGGCATCCATATAAAAAAAGAAAAACATAATAAAGGGTTATGACTGGAGACCCAATCATTTTTTGTACTGTATGAAGCTTTGTCAATTGTACTACTAGTTACAGAGGAAAAAAAATTGCTGAGTGTTTTGCCAGCATTCAAAGAGCACTGTCAGAAAGACAATGTTAAACATTCTGTTACATTACAAAACATCAGGGACATATTGCTGGCACAAACAGCATGCAAAAACAATTTGTTTTTTGTTTTGTTTTTTCAGTTCTGCCAGCATCATTTGCTGGCCCCTAACTGGGAAAAGCCGAAAGACTAGCAGTTTTAGTTGCCTACTGTGAATATAAAGCATGGGGGCGCTTAACATTTGTTAAGACTGGGTCTCATACTTTAGGAGGACAGATTTCTCTTTTTCACAATACTGGAGTGTAATCACCACTATCTATGAACTACCTCAATATTAATGATTTAATCAGGCATAACACTCTTAACCCCTCTCCACCATCAGCCTTGGTTCTCAGAAGCAGAAAATGAACTGCAAATTGTAGAGTTTGAACTCTGTCTGGTGGAAGAGAGGTTATCAAAATAGTGGTATCCAGGTGGCGCCTTATGAAAATGCTTTTTTGAGTAAGCTTGAGATCAGACTTTTTCAGGTTCACTGATTCTGCGAAACTGGCAAAAATGAAGAATGTAGCTCTTGGCCTACAAAAGAAACTTCCACTGATGGCACACAATAGCCAGTTATCCAGATACAGGAAAATCCCAAAAATTGTAGACGGGCTGCTATGGCAGCTATATGTTTAGTGAGTACCCTTTGGGCAGTGGTGAGACCAAATGGTATGACTCTGAACTGAGAATAAATAAATCTTATTTGGAAATGTAGAAATATCCTCAGCTCTTTCACTATGCTTATGAGAAGGTAAGCATCTTGGAGAGCCAAACAGCACATCCATTTACTCACTCTGAGACCAGGTAGCATTGACTACAAATAATATCCTGACCGTGTTTAGTCTGGTGGGACTTCTTGGATGGTTCTTTTGATGAGCAGAGAAGTGCTCTCTTTCAGTGGCTTTTATCCAACTGGGTGGAATGCCTGGCAATGGGCTGCTGGGTTGGAGAATAGTTACCAAAAATGGAATGCAATAGTCCATGGATATTATCCTTCTTACCCATTTGTCTCATTATGGTGGCCTGCTACAATGCCTGGTAGAGGGAGAGGCAGTCCCTGACTGTCTCCAGAGTGAGCAGTCAGGCAGACCTTTAGGGATTCTGAGGTCTTCTGTCTAAGAAGGCCCATGATATCCCTGTTTCTGTGGACTCCCTCAGCCTCTGGGCCTGTGTCCACTGAAGAGGCCACCTCTGTTGAGGCTGACTCTGTTTGAAAGAGAGTCAGTTGATGTTTGGACTTTCAAAACCAGAGTGAATGAGGTTCTTTC
This sequence comes from Protopterus annectens, assembly GCF_019279795.1. NCBI lineage: Eukaryota > Metazoa > Chordata > Ceratodontiformes > Protopteridae > Protopterus > Protopterus annectens. The sequence continues at coordinate 225,967,076 of NC_056731.1, forward strand.
TGGTTCCTATTCTAGGTTCTTTGTGGAACCTCAAACTTCATCAGAATAGCAGAAAGGGCCTTACCATCTTACTCAGTCTTCTGTATTCTCTCTTTCACAATTGGGCTAAACAAAGAAGACCCCATCAAATGGGACATTAAAGGCTATACTGTTATAGTCACAGTCATGCACAGTATCTCATGGTAATGCCAGTCCCAGATGCCCTGGTCACCCCGGTTTGTGACACTGGACATGGTAGTCAAGGTAGCTTCCAGTTGCTTCATGGACTCTATTGTTAGGAGAGCTTTCAGAGTAGATAGGACCTGTTGGGACAAATCTCTCTGAAATCTGTTCATATGTGTGGCATAGCTCAGGGATCTCAGTGCATAGATGCCTGAAGCTTACCATACTTCCCTAGTCTAGACACTGCCCTGGAGCCTTTGTTGGGGGAATGGATAGAGATAACATCGTCAGAAGGTTCTCTTTTTAGTGGCTACCATCAAAATGTTGGTGTCAACTGCAGAAGATCTGGCCAGGTATTGTTTATCTTTTGGTGGATGAATTTTGTGCAGCTTACATGAGACTGTCTCACAGATATCAAGCTCCTCACTGCTTAATCAATCAACTCATCAGCTGAAGGTACCACCCAGGACATAGTTGGTGCCATCCCATAGGCCTCAAATAATACCTCCTCATCTGGCTAGGTGATGATGGGGTTAATTGGTCAGGCTTGCCTCCTGCACAATAAATCTGAAATTTCACCAAATAAGGTGCCAGCTGAAGGGGACTGTGTGGATCCCTCTCAATCCTCAGAGTCAGTATCAATGGTGGGGACTCCAGTGGAGAGCCTGTTTCCTCTTACACATCCTCTTTTTTGGTATATCAGGGGATGTGTCTCCTGATTCCTCAGGGGACTGAAGCTGCTTCTGAGCAGAGGTTTGATGCCTACAGAATGGACTCATTGGGTGGAACAGCAATCTGTTGGTGCTTGTGGATCCACTCTTATGGGAGGAAATCATACTTCCCAATTCCTGTAAGGCTGAACCAACCTTCACCAGATCTGAAGATACTGCTCCAGCTGTTAAATCCAGCCCTCCCTCTGGAGGGGCAGACATCACAGCAGTAGGGACCCCCAAAGGCATGAAAGTTGAAGGTCTAGATAAGGGAATCAGTAATGAGGACTCAAAGGCAGAGGATTCTGAAACTTTTTTTGGTTTGGCTACTTCTGGGTCAGGTAGCAGGAGGCCTTTCAGTATCAGCTTGTTCATCCTGTCTCAGACACTGCACGAGCTTCACAATTAACCGAAGATGTGGCAACCTCAATAAACACAGAGGCCATGTAATTCTTGAGGTGGGTTTTATGACTGCACAATGTACATTTGTTAAAGCTAGCTTGCTTCTCCATGTCTGTATGCAAATGCTAGCATTCAAGAACCAGCTATATAGCAAACATAATTCAAACTCTACTGTATAAACTATCATGTATATTATACCTATGAACTCTAAATATATATGTAGCAATATCAACTATCTGAAGTATTTAACTATGTAGGATTCAACTACCAGTAAACATTTTTAAACAACAACTCCACATAGGAAAAAATCACACGATCATAATTATCACTGAGAGAAAGTGGCTAATTAGAAAAAATGGTGAGGAAAGGCAGAGAAAATAAAGACGCCATCTCAAGGTCATCCTAGAGGAATGAAAGAAAACACTAACACAGACCCGTGGGCCAAACATACAGTATTAAGAATTGCAGGGAAAAATGTGGTGAAGCACTTAACTGCGCGAGATCACATCCTTATGCTAATGCAACAAACAAGATTTGCAGTAAATAATAAATTGGTGCATACACATAAAACAAAGTTCATCCCTGTCCATTTTCAAGTGCAACTTAGATTGATGGAATGGAAACTGAAAATGTATCCTAGGACTGCCACTTGTACTATTAATGGACAGAGGCAGCTCCTAAATGCTGTGTCCGATTCATGGGTCCCCTCAAATTATCTATGGTATGATTCCAGTTATTCTCATCAGGGGTACAATTATCGATCATGGGATGGGTAAGGCCAAACTGTAACCAAATGGCATAGGTTACTTCAAGCACAAAAAGAAAAACTGACTAGGTTTAAAATGGCCCACAAGGCCAACTAGGCTAGAACTTCCCTATGAATCTATTACGGGAGGGAGAATTCTTAGAGGTGCTTGAGGCTAGAACACGGAGTGTCAAGTCGAATATGATAAGCAGCTCAAGGACAAACATGATGGATCAGACAGACTGAACAGGATCATGCTATTTTAAATTTCTTATATTTTTGCTAAAAAGATGTTTTAACTGAGATATGAGGCAGGGCTAGCCACCCAGTGGTGTAAACCTTGGCTCTAGATGTGTTGAAGTGACATCCCGACCCCAGGTGCAAAAATGGGAAAAGGGGTTGTGGATGGATGTTTTAACTAAATTGTTATTTTAAATCAATGAAATTAAGCATATTCTCTGTTGTTCAGAAACTCATCTTTATCTGGTTTTCTGTTTGGTGCTCTGTTTTCTTCCAGGTACTGTAATGGGTTTTTAAATGGTTCATCATAAGAACATTTTTCTTGTTAAAGATTTTCTGTCAGTAGACGGCATTTATTAACATTTATTTCCATGTTTTTAATTCAGACAACAAAATAGCCATTATGTTAAGAGCCAATACTGTACTTCAAAAAAGCTAATCAAACTGAAAAGCAAGGTAAAGAAAAATAGGAAGCAGATGTAATATTTGATGCATAGATAAGAATACGGCTGTTACAGTTAACATTTATTTTTACTTTATACTCTACCTTTACTTTCTGTTCCTTTTTTGGTTTCTTGGCACTTTTCCTTCTTCTGGTGGAGGCTCTGCTACTCTGACGTCTGACTGAGTTTCTTCTAATAATTTCTGATTCAATTTCATTTATTTCATCTGCATCTTGATCACTGATGTCCGTTTCACTTTCTAATTCATTATCAGTTTCTTCATACTCATGTTCATGTTCTTTGCTCTAAAATGCACGTAGATTAAAGCAGGTTAGGAAATTTTCCTGGCCTATACATGGGTTGCAAGATAAATCAGTGCATTGAAAACCAGCTGCTTATTTGGGTCTGCTTCACATGACTGAAATTTCATTTGACTGAATTTCATTTGACCCAGACCAAAATACCTAATTTTCAAAATACTGAAAACTCACTTGACTGAAACTCATAATTCTGAAACCTTACAATGCTACATTTCAAAATATTAACTTGTAAACCATAGACGTGCACACTTACAACACCAATGACTAACTCTTTCCAGAACTTAAAAACTACTTATGTAACCTCTTAACAGAAACCGGACAATATAAAACCAAACTAGGTGGGGGGGGGGGTACACCTTCCACACCCCCTAACTATATATATATATATATATATATAGATATATAGATATATATATATATATATATATATATATATATATATATATATATATATATATATATATATCTCAACTCCAGGATCACACTACAGTGGGGAAAAGGGCATATTTCTTTTACTTACCTTACAGTAGTCTACGCACTGCTACTACTGCTGGGAACAGACAAAACATCCTCCATATTACTTGAGATACTTCCCATAAAAATGTAAACAGACATACCCACATTTAGAAACACTACAACACTACTTTGGACATAACTATCAGTATTCTGACAGTCAGCACTATAAGTTACAGCAATTCTTTTTATCACAAGCAAGTCACAAGAGAAGGCATCCACACCATGTCTATGGCTTACAATTCAGTATAATGAGATTCAGTCAAATGAATTTTCAGTATTTTGAAAATTCGGTATTATGGTCTTGGTCAAATGAAATTTCAGTCATTGAAGTAAACTCGCTTATTTATGTGCAGCACTTAAGCAGTGAGGCATTATGGTGTGTGTGTTTTTGCTTGTTATATAATGGCATTATTATTACAAATGAAACAACCAAGCAGAAGTCCTAAAAGAACAGAAGTGCACTGTGAGATTATTAATACAAGCACTTCACCCTTTTTTTTTAAAGAAACCCACTGTTCACCTCAGATAACATTTCCTCTTTAAATGTCTTTTTGTGTAGTAAAAAACACACTCGCTTCTACACAGCAAGCATAACTAAGGTTGGCGAAGTGGGTAGCTACCCTGGGTACGAAGTGTTAGGAGATTAAATTGTCTGATCCTGACTGCTGTTTTGTCCATACTGGCTTTTAAATGTTGGTATAGGCAAGTGTAGTCAAAACTGAGCAGCATAATCTTAATGTGTGGCATACCTCTCAGCTGTCCAGATTTTTGCACAATGTCCAGATTTTTGCCTAATATTTTTTTTGTCTGTTTCTCAAAATGTGTGGGTTCCTTGACTTTTATGGCACATCAGTGAGGATTGAATTCACAAAAGAATGGTAAGCATTTCTTTTTTAGACTTCACACCCCTAAGAAAATGCATGGTAACACAATACCTTTTACTCTAGCAACTTTCTAAGTTTATAGGACTGATATTTAAAATTTGTCCCTATTTTTGGGGCTTTGTCCCCCATTATTTTTGGCTTTGTCCAGATATTTTATGCTAATAGGTTGAGAGCTATGATGTGTGGTCTGAAGTACAGCAACTGTTTGGAGTTTAAACTGAAAGTTTTATATACATTTTCATTGCTTTAATGCTCTGTGTAGCAATTGCTCACTCCTCAGTGATGTTGAAGGGCATCAGCTAAGGAAATGACTCTGAGCACTAGATGAGCCGAATACAACTCTGCTTCTATACTTTTAAATTAACTTATATTTCTTAAGGCATCGTTTCTGTTATACAATAAAATGATGCTCCTTACCTTTATTCCAAATATAGACTGATTAACTCCATTTCAGCTCAAACCAAAACAAAATTAAGTGGAAAAATACTCTCCCAAAAAACAAGTAACACTAATTGCCCAATATGCTAAAATCCTCCTAGAAGGAGACATTCACCCTAATCCTGGCCCCACCTATTACAATGAACATCAAGACAATTCTCTTCCACACACTGCTCTACCCTCCAAGGGTCGGCCCCAACCCCAGTAATCTAATTTTATTGCCATTAATGTTGAAATCACAAGTAATAAAATGGTTGAACTACATGCCTGGATCACCCTAGATCAGGGATATTCTCACTGTAACCAAAACTTGGCTTAAACCTAGCATAAACAAGTTACACCCCTTGGCTATAATATAATTGGTAATGACCATATAAAGTGAATACATGGTGGCACTGCTTTAATATTTCCCAACAACTGCCACATTTCCCCATACAACAAACAGTACCAAAATTCAGTTTAGCAGAACTTATTACTTTCTGGAAATTAAAAAATTATAAACAAATATATATTATTGTCTCTTACATCCCTCCTGGTAACAATACAGCTATACTGGAAGATGTCCTATATTGGATATCCATAACAATTCCAAAAGAAAAAGTACCGGGTGATGTTAATATCAACTGCTTGCATAAAAACTCTAACTTCCCTACACCTAGTGTGATTATATTAGGTTTCACACAACTAATTAATAGCCCCACACATTGTAGCAAGACATCAAATTCCCTATTAGACTGTATCCTAGTATCAGACCCTTGCAAATATACCACCTCAGGTACAATGTCTGACTGTCTTAGTGATCATCTCCCAGTCTATAAAATCAGACATCTCACACATCCACTTAAACAGCATGTTTATAAAATGACACACTACCTTTCCAGATTTAACTCAAAAATGTTCATTACTACCGTCATCTTAATGTCCTGAAAATCCTCCCCTTAGATGATGCTGTAAATGAATTCAGTACAGCTTTCCAGAATATCCTAAATAGCCTTGCACCCCTTCTCTGGAACAGGCTCCCCATCTATGTGAAGCAGAGTTCCTCCCAAAACACAATTAAAGTCTAACTTGGACAATTGGATGGGGGACAGGAAATGTATCCCTGGCTAGGCACCTATGTCTCTAATGGACACAGGCAACCTGTAAATGGTTCATCTCCCAGGCCCCTGCTTGTAAATGTTTCATCGCCCAAACCCCTGCTTACACTTATCAAGGGTATCAGAACTTGTCAGAGATTTGGGATGCATGGCTAGGCTTAAAAAGGCCATTGTGGTCATTAACCTAGTAACCACCTATGAACTTATGAACATATAATCTCCTAGAAGGAAGACACTAAAATAAATTGTGTAATTTGGCTACCCAAAAAGAGTAGAATTCCACTGCAGGATAGGGAAATAGCATGGAAAGAATGGCAAAAATATAAAACACCTCAATATCTTGAAAACTTCAGAATGCTTCACAGTTGTACTAAAAACAAATTAATGAAGACAAAAAAATAAACTATAATATTTTTCAGAACAATAATAAAACATAACCCTAAAAAATTCTGGACAGCCATCAAAGAAATTTTGCATCCTTGTCTTCAGTATGTACCTGACCAAGCATATACAGCAACTAAAGCGACCTGAGAGGTTCCTTACAAAAAGGATACAAGGTGTAACAAACCTGCCTTACTAAGGGCATCATAAAGCCCTTTCCCTCTTCTCAGACTCCTATAGATTGCTGAAGGGTTATCTACGCCTGGCTTACAAGGCATTGCCTGCATATTCGTAAGTCAAACAGTACCACAAATACATGGTCTAGGGAAATATTTTTTGGAGGTAGGCCATGTTGTCAGATGGCAAATGAGTGTGGAGTCATCTGAGGGAGGCCTGTTGTGTGGATGAGTGGAGGATGTTGGTGAGAATGTTAAAGAGGAGGAGACCAAGGACAGAGCCTTACTAATCTTTGATTATAGACTGCTAATGATTTAAAAAGCATCGATTGTTACAGTCTCATTTACAGTAACACAGTCAGGGTGTAGAGGACTGTCTTGCCCATAAAGAATGAAATAGCTTACTCATCCTGAACCTCCAAAAGATATAAATAACAGTATACAAAAGAGGTTACATCCCAAAGACTAACGATATACAGATGTACAGGCATGGCAGCTTGGTGCAGCTACTGTAGCAGTGAGAAATTTGAGGATTTTGTGCATGATAAGTACAAGATTATCAGAGGTCTTCTCACACAAGCCATTTTTTGCTGGGTGGCCTTACTTCCTCTTGCCTTCTTCCTATATCTCCCAAAGCTTCTTCATCAGACTGTCCTTTGCTTTTCTGCACACATGTGCAAACCACTGTAATCTGTACTCACTGACCTTAACTGCAGTTGTAGCTACTTTGGCTTCTGATCTGATGTTCTCATTTCTTCATTTTTCCCACAGTATACATCCCACAACCCATCTGAGGCACTTTGTCTCCATCATCTCTAGCCTCCTCAGCTGGTCTGCCTTTACTGCCCAGGTGTCTGTACCATGCAGTAACACTGTTCGCACCACAGTTTTGTACACCTTACTTTACAGCCTCTGTCACACATGACCCCTGGCAACTGGAAAGGCTGGAAATGCAGAAAGGAACATTTTCAGTATTGGAAATGAAAATGCATCTGTTTTTCAAGCTTGCTTGCAATGAGCCCTGTTGCAGAATTTGTTCAGTTGTCTGCATTGAGGCAAATAGATATACTTGAGGTATTCCCTACAAGTCAATCAGTTCTTGGAAGACCACTCTTTCAATTTCTATTTATGAGGTTCTGCCCCAGTACTGCTCAACTTGTCTGCCACTATAATTTCCTCTGATGGAATGTAAGATGATTGGAGGTTTAAAGAGTGCTGCAGAGCTACCTCCCAAGCCATCATAGTCAGCCTGCATAGATGGTAATACCTGGTGCCCCCTGGTTTATATACTGCATCACTTGTTTATATAATGCATCACTGTGTTGCTGTCTGTAATCACCTGAAGAGGTTCTGGGGACCACAGATGAAAACAAAAATTAAGGCATGGATCACGGCCATCATCTCTTTGACATGTATGTGCTTTGCTATGTCTAATGAGTTCCAAAGGTCTTGCACCTTTGCCCCCATTAGACATCTGAAGCTACAGATTGACTTGTAATATGAGAAGAAAATGTAAGAACTGGATTTAGGGCCATTTACTGTCTCCCCTAGTGTAGTTCCTTTTTGACAAAACCCAAAATTAGAATCTGAGATTCCAGAAGATGAGAATGTTGGGCCCATGTGGGTTTTATTTTATAAACCACTGAATTTGTCTCATGTTTAACCTGGTTAGAGGAACCATAGGAGGCACAACCCCTAGAATCCCGAGCTATTCTGAGACTGACTAGAGAAGCTCAGAAAAGCCGTTTGGTGGGAGGGGTTTAAAAGGTAGCCCCTGAACACAGTTCTGCTTGACAGAGCAGGAGGATTTTTGTACATTTATCTGAAACCCCAAATTCATAGGAAGAAGCAAAACCCATGTTAAGGGCTTTTGACATCTAGGAAAAAGAATCCACAAAGATAAGTAAGTAATCTAAATCATGAAATAAGTGAATGCCACACAATCTGCAAAGGGCTAACACTGGAGCCAGACACTACGTAAACGCCCTTGGAACTGTAGATAACCCAAAGGGTAATGAAGATAACTGATAATGTGAGCTATAATAATGTGAAGATAGGCATCCTTTAAATGTAATGTTACCATAAATCTCAGAGGAGGGAAGAGAGGTAACAGACTCTGAAGGGTCAACATTATGAATTTTTGGTGCTTTCACATACAAACTGAGAAAGGAGAGATTTAAAACTGGTCTCCATGAAAGCTCTTTCTTTAGAATCAGAAAAATTCTGGAGTAGGGGACTGTGTCCCTTTGATCTAAAAGCACTGGTCCTAGGACTCCTAGGAAGAGCAAGTGCTTAAGACCCTCAGATAAGGAGGCATATCTATCCAGTGCCAAATGGAACCCTCATGAATCGCTAAGAATCTGATACAATCTGTTGTCGTACAGGAATGTACAGAGTTTCTGGGACAGATTTAGGGAAATAGGGGTAGGAGGTGAGGTGGATGGAATGATGACAGCCATTCTGAAGTACTAGACAGTTCCTTTTTGCAAAGCATCCCTGTTTGTTGTTGTTGTCCCCTTTCTGCCATCTCTTTCTTTGTTCTGTTTGCCCAGAGATGGCAGAGATTGTTTTTCTTAAAGGAAGTAGTGGATTTGGGATGTTTGTAATGGTGGACTTAAAAAATCATGGACTCTCCCTGAAGTAATTTCCCTCTTTTCTTAAATTATTTGAGGTTCTGAGCAGCAGACAGACAAAACAACACCTCCATATCTAAAGAAGAATTTGAAATTTCCAACTTACTTCAATCAGCAAGCTTCTGGTTGTGTAAACAGGCATATATCATCAAAACTAACAGTAACAATGGTCCTAGACACAGTATCTACACAATCATATATACTCTTTAGGACATGTTTAGACACTTAACTGAACTGGAAGTTTTGACTCTATCCTTCAGTTACTGCTTGCTTGAATTTTATTATTTGTCAGTAATTGCAGGTGTGGGGGCAGCCCCATTCTTTGATTTCCTGTCCTTGCCTATTTAAGTGGTACAGTTTGAAATATTTTCTGCTTAAAAACCTCAGCTTTGGCTGGCTAACATCTAGCTGTATTCAACTGGACGTATAAGAGAATTTAAGTACCTTTATCTGCACTTTTTTCAAATAATATAGTATTTAAATTGATTTAACTGTGTTGCATGATTATTAACTGAACTGGAAGTTTTGACTCTATTCTTCAGTTAGTTTTGAAACTGCCCGCCCCTCTTGTAAATTTCTGTTTGGATACTCCTTCTGGGCCCATCTCATTTGCTCAATCAACTGAGTGCAGTGAGATCATATTTTGATTTCAGGCACTCCTACTGTGTACAAGGAGAGCACCTGGGAAAGAGAACAAAAAATTAAGCTTGTTTCCTGCCTTTCCTGTTAAGTGGTCTAGACTGTTTGTAGGCTTCTGAGCCCCCAAGCCCTTCTGTCTTGGAGGGAAGCCTTCTAGCTTAGTTTTGTTTCTTATAACTAGCCAGTTTTCCAGTTTCAGCACTCAAATCGGTTTCTTTGAACTCAGCACTTGTTCAGAACTCATTGTAAGCACTACATAAGCTGCAAATTACTACAGCACTCAACTTTCCTCACTTGTCTAGTGGAAAGTAATTTTTAGTACTTAATAAATAAACACTTATCCAGGCATGTCTAAGGGTCAGCTCCCAGTGATTTCTCCTGTCTACCTGATTAATCTGGGCATCTTGGGGCAATGCAGCAATTGCCTCATGTACACAGACAACCCCCTCCTCCTACCACCCAACACTACAACCTGTGAGAGATGCACTTATATAGCCAAACTGGAAGCAAAGCTCTCTTCACCCAAGACTGGACTAGACAGTCAACACTTGCACCACACCACACTCATCACATAGTCCCTCAAAACCTACACCACCAAAACACACACATAGAAACACAAAACACACACCTACATTCACGGAGGCTCTCAATAAAAACCAGCCCAAGCATCAGGGACATCCAAAGCATAAACTCAAGAAAACTCCACCCCCCCAACACAACCCAAATGACACATAGCCCACAAACTCAGTGTGCCACTCAACCACAGCCCATAAGGCATAATAACGTACCCAACACTCTAGTCATAGGTGACTCTATAGTCAGGCACACTGATGTTCCACTCACCAGGCTAAACAAGGAGAAAGTTACTGTCAGCTGCCTGTCGGGTGCCAGGATCCACCACATAACGCATGCACTCAGGTCACTCCACAACAAGTACAAATATGACTCTGTCATTGTCCATGTTGGTGTGAATGACCTGAGATGTACCTCCCTGGACTACATTAAAAGAGACATGGAGGAGCTATCCGATCTTGCATCCCAGGCAGGTATGACCCTAACCCTGAGTAGCATCCTGCCATCACCCAGAATGATACCACAGTACAAGGACAAAATCATTGACTTCAACAATTGGCTAAGCTTCTGGTGTCATTCTAAGGGGATCCAGTATTTGTCTGCCTGGGACGACATGATCAACAGTCCACGATGCTTTGCCAGAGATGGCCTGCACCTGTCGCCCTTAGGATTCCGGATACTGGCTAAGGCTCCTGCCATCCCTATAGGGCCTTTTTTAGGCAAGGTTCAAATGACAAATTCACCACCGTTAACAGGTACAAGCAAGGAAAATCTGAGGGTAATGCTACTCAATGCTAGAAGTCTAAACCTCAAAATGCACTCACTCGAGGCACTCCTTAAAATGGAGAACATTGACATCTGTGCAGTGACAGAGACCTGGTTCAAAGCTCCAGGGAGCACCCTTGCATTACCAGGCTTCAATTCATACCACACCTTTCGGCCACCTAACCCAGAAAGAAGCACTAAAGGCAGAGGCGTGTCCATATTCATTAAGGATATCCACACCTCCAGGCTAGTTGCACAGCATAATGTATCCGAGCTTATCCAAGTGCAACTTACTCTCGGCAAGATGGCAATCCAAATTGTAGCTTGCTACAGACCGCCCCACCATGCCCCAGGATTCACACTCCTCATTTCTTGATACACTGGAAAGTATTAGGGTGCAAACCAACACCCTAATAATGGGCGATTTCAACTACCCCACCATTAACTGGGAAAACTACTCATGTACCAACTCTTTTGCTCAACGTTTTCTAGAATTCATAAATTCCAACGCCTTGGATCAACTTATTCACACCCCCACCAGCGGCGGCAATATCCTAGACCTGGTCATTACCAACATGGGAAACCGGTGTTCCACACCAGAGGTCAACTCCTCGTTGGTCAGATCTGACCACAAGCTAATCAGCCACATCCACATCCCACCCCGAGCCCCAATTAGAGAAACCATCGTAAAAAACTTCTCCAAAGCCAACTTCACACTTCTTAAGACAGAAGTGGCAAACTTCATGACACCCATGTAGACGGACAATAGAGGTATGACTGCTGAATCCTACACAAGTGCACTTTATAAGGACTTACACGAGTGCATGGATCATGCTATCCCTAACAGAACGAAGATGTTATCCTCCAAAAAAAGGAAGCCAATCTGGTGGTCCTCTGCCATAAACAAACTCTACAACAGAAGAAAGAAACTGTTGCAAAAAAGAGTAAAGTCCCATGACTGGAGGAACTCCATGGTCAACCTCAGTAAAAACTGAGATCCCTCATAAAATCCTCCAAAGCTAGTTACAAAAAAAAAATTGCCACTGACTCTAAAGACAACCACAAAGCATTCTATAGCTATGTCAAGAATCTAAATGGTAAAACTCAGATCTGCTCTGAGTTACAGCACAATGGCACTAAATATACAGAACCAACTGATATTGCCAACATCCTAGCAGATAGGTTCAGTGCTAACTTTACCCCCCTCTCACCCCCTAGAGGGCCCATCTCTATACCGGAAGAATGCAAAGTTCCTATAATCTCGGCTACACAGGTAAAAAACACACTCTCCAAAGCCAAAAATACAGCATCCATGGGACCTACAATATCCCAGGCTGCATTCTACATGAACTACAGAATGAACTGGCACCCTACCTAAGTACCATGTTCAATCATTGACTCATCTCAGGCTTTGTACCAACTGAAAGGTGCACTGCGACAGTTATTCCACTCCACAAAGGGGGAGCCAGGACGGACCCCGGGAACTACCGCCCCTTTAGCCTGATGAGCCTGGTCTGCAAGGCCATGGAACGTATCATCGTGGAACTCATAAACAAAGACATTGGCAATCTCCAAACTCTGGACCCTACCCAGTTTGGATTTGTAAAAGGCAGATCATGTCTCCTAAACCTGATTGACTTCTTTGAAGCAGTCACCAAAGCCATAGATGAGGGTAAAATGGTTCACACAGCTTATCTAGATCTCGCCAAGGCTTTTGACACCATCCCCCACTCTGGAATTATAGAAAAGCTCGCTAAACTAGGTATAAATCCCTATGTCACAAGATGGATTGCCAACTGGCTCATGGACAGAACCCACACTGTGAAAGTAGCGGATTCCAAATCCGACATCAGACCAGTGACAAGTGGAGTACCACAGGGTTCAGTCATGGGTCCTCTCCTGTTTGTTATCTACTTCTCTGAAGTGCAGGCCAACACAGAAGGTCTTTGGCTAACAAAGTTTGCAGATGACTGCAAACTAAGAGCCATAATCGAAACTCCTAATGATGTGGACAAACTACAAAAGGGCCTCACTGAGACAGATACCTGGTGTCAAAGCCATGGCCGGGAGCTCAATGCCAAAAAGTGTATTGTCATCCCCTTTGGTAAAAACTCTGTACGCATGAACTACCACATAGCTGGTAGTCTACTTAATGCTGAAAATGTGATAAGAGACCTTGGGACACAGGTGGACAGTAGTCTCTCCTTTGATAATCACATCGTCACAGTGGTCAGGAAATCCTTCTATGTGGCACACCTCATCACAAAAGGATTCTCATCCAGAAAAAAAGAGGTCATTGTTCCCCTCTACTCATCACTCATTAGACCCATTATAGAGTACAACGCCCCTTTTGGTATGTACCTCACAAGACATCTACAACAACTGGAAAGACCACAGAAATACCTCACAAAGAGGATTACTGGCCTCAGACAGATGCCCTATGCAGACCGACTCAAATAACTACAGTTTTACTCCATCGCATATCGCCTACTCAGGGGCAATCTCTGCCTAACATACAAAGCTATGTCAAACCCAGAGCTGTTGGACATGCTCCACTTAAAGAAATCCCAATCCCTCCGAGCTACACGCTCTAGGGGCCTAAACCTTGTCACCACAATAAACAGAACATGCTGGAGTGATAGATTCCTGTCCCAGATACTTCCCATACTCTGGAACAGACTAACTATTTATGTCAAACAGAGCTCCTCATTAGCACTCTTCAAGAAAAATCTTGATGATTGGATGGGAAATGGGAAATTCACCCCCGGGATCACTTCTGTGGCTCTGCTCGACAGGGGCACAGGAAAATAAATTTCTTGGGTGGCGAAAGCCAGGGTACATTTTTTGGCTAGGCTTGTATGGGCCCTAGGGCCGATAGCCTAGTACCTACCTATGAACCTATGAACTTGGGAAATAGTGGAAATAACAGGATTTTGAAAGGAGGTACCTGATGAAAGAAGTGTGAGAATTCTCTCAAATTGTTTTTACAACTCAGACTAAACTTCCAAATATGCACCTGGTAGTTAAGAATTTTGAATGCTAAATTGGAAGACAAGAGTATTATATTACCAAATGTGTCCAATACCTTTACTTATTTATCCACAGATGAAGGGTTTGCATTGACTAAAAGTGTGTTTCTATCTGGCAAAGAGGTTGAAATGGCAGCTGGATCTCACCCAAGATCAGAAAGCAAGAATTTGTTAACTTGAGGTACTTTATAAAATCTATCTGCCTTTTTGGGGATTGAAGGTTGAGAGTCAGAATTATTACAGGCAGCATTAAACACATTTTCCAAGCCTGGTAAAATAAGATGGATGGGTGTAGAATGAAATATATTCACTTGGAACATATAATATCTCCTCATTTCAGGGGGAACATCTACTTTTTCATGCAAAAACACCAAAATCATCCTGGAAATAGCCTGTGAAATGGAAAATTCCTCCAAGGGAGGTGGCAAGGACCAAGTTTCCTCAGAATCAGAGTTTTCAGCTTGGGAATCACATAAGTCCTTTTTGTATAAATGTCAGAATTTCCTGACAAGTTTTCCCTCAGGAATTTATTTACTAAACTTTTGCTCTGGTAAGGATTTCTGAGTACCAAGATTAACAACCTGTAATAATTGTCTGAGTAAGGTAAGACAATTGTCTTTATAAGCACCATGTCTTCAGGAAAAACAATGCATAACCCTTTTTTTTTTACATTGCAGGAATTAACCAAGAAGACTGACTAGATAGCGCTTTGACCCTGTCATGATGTCTCTTTCCCCAACTACCTGAGCAGCATCTCACAGAGTGTTTCTCAGACCCAAAGCAGATGGTCCTTCCATTCCTGAATCAGAAGCTAGAACAGCCACAGAGTACATGGCTAACCTTTGGTCCATGGTGACTGAAGAGACTGCACCAGAGAAACCTGAAGAAGCAAATTAGTGGTCTAAAGAACAATGGTTGGCCAATGAGGCACTGTCTGAGCATGTGGGGGTGGCAAGGGCTCTTTACTGTGTTTGCATTTATTACATAAAGTGGGAAAAGAACCAGCAGGACTGGAGTACGTATTTATGCAGTAGTTGAGGAAGAAGTCTAATTGACGGTAAGCTCTGCTGGAACAAATGGGTCAGAAGGTAAGTTGTCAGACAAGTGTTGAGAGGATCTGCACATACATACTTTCCCATACAGTCCCCTGTTCAATGTAAAAGCATAAGCAAAAACACAAAAAAATCATGTCTGAAACAAAGCACTCTATCCAAAACCACACTGGCAGAAAATATAGGTACATCTGTAAGTTCATAGATGTGTACAAGGCTAATGGCCCTGGAGCCTTTACAAGCCTAGCCCACAGAATTACGCTGCATTGTGCCACCCAACCTTAGTTCCCAGTGCCTCTCGAGTAGAGCCACTGGAGTGATCTCTGGGGTGAATTTTCTATTTCCCATCCACTCATCAAGATTTATCTTGAAGAGGGCCAGTGAGGTGCTCTGTTTGACATATATAGGAAGTCCATTCCATAGCATGGGCAGTCTTTGGGTTATGAACATGTCCCTCCAGCACATTCTGTTGATTGTGGTAATGAGGTTGAAGTGTCTGGAGCATGTGGTGCGGAGGGGGTTGGGATTTCTTTAGATGTAGCATTTATAACAGAGCTGGGGTAGACATGGCTTTGTAAGTCAAGCAGAGATCGCCTCTAAGAAGGCGATATGAGACCAAGAATAGTTGGAGCTTTTTGAGTCTGTCCATATAGGACAAGTGTTTAAGGCCTAGGATCCTCTTTGTGAGGTACTTTTCCGGCCTCTCCAGTAGTTGCAGGTGTCTAATGAGGTACATGCCAAATGGGGCGCTGTACTCAATGACTGGCCTAATAAGGGAAGAGTAGAGAGAGACAATGACCTCTTTCTTCCTGAATGCAAAACTCTTAGTAATGAGATGTGCTGCATAGGACTTTCTGACCACAGTGGCAATGTGTTCCGAGATCTCTTATAACACCTTCTGTGTTCAGTGGACTACCATCGATGTGGTAATTCTTGGGAACTGGGTTTTTCCCAAAGAGGATGATGACATTTTTTGGCATTGAGTTTAAGGCCATGGTTCTGACATTATGGTCTCAGTGAGGCTTTTCTGTAGGATGTCAACATCACTTGGGGAGTTAATAATGGCTCCCAACTTGCAATCATCTGCGAACTTCGTTAGCCAGAGTACCTTTGTGTTGGCCTGGACCTCTGAGAAGTAGATACCAAACAGGAGAGGACCCAGGACTGATCCCTGTAGGACTCCACTTGTGACTGGTCAGCAGTCTGACTTGGAGTCATACCTCTCAACTGTACAGATTTTTGCAGAATGTCCAATCTGCCTCATATTTTTGGTCAATTCCTCATAAAATATTGGTTTTCTGTCACATCACTAGCAAATCATTTAGAACTGAAGTCAGAAAATAATGACAGACATTTGAGTTTCAGACTTCATACCCTTCAGAAAATCCATACTAATTTAAAACCTGTTATTCTATCAACTTTCTAAGGTTATAAGAGCAATATTTTAAAATTGTCACTGTTTTCGGTCCTTTGTCCCTCTGATTATTTTTAGCTTTGTCCAGATTTCTTGCTATAAGAGGTTGCTTGGCATCAGTTACTTTCACACTGTGGGTTCTATCTGTGAGCCAGTTTGCAACCCACCTAGTGATATAGGGTTGATGCCTTGCTTAGTGAGTTTTTCTATGATTCCTGAGTGGGGAATGGTATCAAAGACCTTGGCCAGATCAAGGTAGGCTGTATCAACCACCTTGCCTTTATCTACAGCTCTAGTGACAGACTCAAAGAAGTCTACCAAGCTGAGCAGGCATGATCTATCCTTCACAAAACCAAATTGTGTGGGATCCAGAGTTTCCCTATATCCTTGTTTATTAAGTCCATGATGATGCGTTCCATAGCTTTGCATATCAGACATGTCAGGCTAATGGGGCGATAGCTCCCAGGGTCTGTAGTCACTCCTCCTTTGTGGAGAGGGATGACTATAGCAGTGTGCCATTCAGTAGGGACAAAGCCTGTGGTGAGGCTGTGACTGAACAGGGCACACAAGTGAAGTGCCAGTTCACTCTGTAGTTCATGTAAGACACAGCCAGGGATATTGTCAGGTCCACAGAAGCTGTATTCTTGGCCTTGGAGAGTGCTGTTTTAACCTGTGCAGCAGTAATACTGGGAGCCTGGCAATCTACTGGTATTATGATTGGTCCTTTGGGTGGAAGGGAAGGGTAAAGTTGGCACTAAATCTGTCGGTCAGTATATTGGCAATATCAGTTGGCTAGGTATAGGAGGTATCATTGTGCAGTAGCTCAGAGCAAATCTGGGTATTGCCATGGAGATTCTTTACATAACTATAGAAGGCCTTGTGGTTGTCTTTACTATCTGCTGCAATTCTGCTTTCATAGCTAGCTTTAGAGGATTTGATGAGGGATCTCAACTTTTTGTTGAGGCTGATAAGGGAATTTTTCCAGTCTTGGGACTTCACCTTATTCTGCATCAGTTCCTTCCTTCTGTTGTAGAGTTTGTTTATGGCAGGGGACCACCAGATTGACTTCCTTTTTTTGGAGGTGAATGTCTTGGTTCTATTGGGTATGGCAAGATCCATGCATTTGCATACATGTTCATACAGTGCATTGGTGTATGATTTGGCAGTCATACAACTATTCTCCATTTGCATGGGTGCCGTGAAGTTAGCCACCTCCGTTTTTAGGAGCCCGAAGTTAGCTTTGGAGAAGTTTTTTTATGGTGGTTACCTTTGCGCAGGATGGGGAGGGAGGGATGTGGATTTCCAAGGTGATTAGTTTGTGGTCAGATCTAACCAGGGAGGAGTTGATTATTGGTGCAGAGCAACGGTCGCCCATGTTAGTAATGACCAGTTCAAGGATGTTGCTGCCTGTAGTGGGGGTAAGAGTGAGCTGGTCCAGGGCATTGAAATTAATAAATTCCAGGAACCATTGGGAAAGTGTATTGGTACATGAGTAGTTTTCCCAGTTAATGGAGGGGTAGTTGAAATCGCCCAGTATGAGAGTGTTAGGTTGGACCCTAATATTTTCCAGGGTGCTTAGGAATGTGGAGTGTGAGTCTTGAGGCATGGTTGGGAACCCATAACAGGCTATGACCTGAATCACTGTTGTACCCAGTGTTAGCTGCACCTGAAGTATCTCTGATGTGTTATGCTGCACTACCAGTCAGGAGATGTGCACATCCTTTATGAATATGGAAACACCACTGCCTTTGGAGCATTGGTCCAAGTTCTGGGGCAGAAAGGTGTGGAATGAGTTATAGCCTGGTAGTGCAGGGGTGCATTCTGCTGCCTTGGACCAGGTCTCTGTTACAGCACAAATGTCGATGTTCTCCATTTTAAGGAGTACTTTGAGTGAGTGCATTTTGAGATTTAGACTTCTAGCACTGAGCAGCATGATCCTCAGATTGCATTTCTTTATAGCTGTTATGGTGGTAATTTGGTCTTTGGAACACTGCCTGAAAAAGGCACTATAGAGGTGGCAAGAGCCTTGGCCAGTATCCAGAAGCCCAGGGTTGACAGATGCAGGCCATCTTTGGCAAAGCATCGAGGTCTGTCAATCCTGTCATCCCAGGCAGACAGATACTGGATTCCCTTAGAAATGACATCAGAAACTTAGCCAATTGTTGAAATCAATCATTTCTCACACTGTACTGTGGTATCTTTCTGGGTGATGGAAAGATGCTGCTCAGGGCTAGGGTCATACCCGCCTGGGCTACATGATCCGAGAGCTCCTCCATGTCTATTTTCATGTAGTCCGGGAAGGTGCATCTCAGGTCATTCACACCCACATGTGCAAGTACTAGGCTAGCTGACCATTTGGGCCATTTTAAGCCTAGTCAATATCCCTTAGGATCATAGGCGGTTGCTAGTCTATTGAACCTAAGGCCTCTACAAGTCTAGCCATGTTATACTCTTGTTCCCTTATGGACCAAGATATAAAGTCTATGTTTGTGTGCAAATATAAGATCAGAACTGGCTGCCCCGGTCTAAGAGGAACATAGGTGAAACCCATGGTGTTAGTTTATGGTTTCCCATCCAATTGTCCAGGTTACCCTTAAATAGGGTCATTAAGGAACTCGGTTTTACATGAACTGGGAGTTTGTTTCAGAGGAGTGGCAACCTCTGGGAGACATATCTATCCTTCCAGTATGTCTTGTTAATATCACAGGCTAAGATCCTTAGAATGAGTGAATCTTGTCCCATTGGATTTGCAGATGTGCAGCAGCTTCTTCAAGGCAGGGTCAAGACTACTCTGTAGGCCAGGCACAAGTCACCTCTAAGCAGTCTATACAATACTGAGTAAAGTGATATGGACTTCAGTCTGTCTGTGTAGGTCATGTGTTGTAAGCCCTGAATTTTCTTGGTGAGAAACCTCTGAGGTCTCTCCAGGTATTGCAGATGTTTGGTGAGGTATATACAGAAGGCAGCATTGTACTCGATTATTTATCTGATGAGAGCTGAGTACAGGGGAGTTATGACCTCCTTAGATTTGCATGCTATACCCTTGCTTATGAGGTATGCAACATAGAATGCCTTTCTTACTATTGTGGACACCTGATTATCAAAATTAAGGCCATCAACTTGCGTTCCTAAATCTCTCACCACTGGCTTTGAATTTAGGGGGGTATTATTAATGTTGTAATTAGCAGAGGATTCTCCTTTGCCGAAGGGGATTATAAAGTCTGTGGCCTTGACACAATCATTTGTCTGTGTAATCTGATTTTGTAGTATGTTGACATCTTTGGGGGATTCGATGATTGAACCCATTTTGCAGTTATCAGCAAACTTGGTAAGCCATAGACCATCTATTTTCATCTGGACTTCTGAAAAATAGATACCAAACAGTTGTTGCCCTACCACAGATCCTTGTGGAACACCACTGGTAACAGGTCTGCTAGTAGAGGTGGCATCCCCAAGCTCGAATGTATGTGTTCTGTTTGTGAGTCAGTTGGCAACTCATCTAGTGACATAAGGTTTAAGTCCCAGCTGGATGACTTTCTCAATGATGCCCGAGGGAGAGATTGTATCAAAGGCCTTGACTAGGTCGAATTAGACAGTGTGAACTTGTCTTGCCTTCATCCAGGGCCTTGGTGACATTCTTGAAGACGTCTATCAGGTTTTAGCAGACAGGATCTGTCCTTAATGAAGCCAAACTGGGTCTGGTCAAGAGTTTGAAGGTCACCTATATCCATATTGATAAGGTCCATGGTGATTCTCTCCATGGCCTTGCAGATAAGGCTGAATAGGCTTATAGCTCTATAGTTCCTGGGGTCAGTTGAGGGACCTCCATTATGCAAGGGGATTATGGTTGCTGTTTACCACTCAGCTGGCACAAAGCCAGTGCTTGGGGCATGCTCAGCAGTTATGCTAACTCGTTTTAAACCATTTAATAAGCAGCCTGGGATGTTGTCTGGTCCCATAGAGGCTATGTTTTTGGCCTTGGAGAGTGGAGCTATGACCTGCTTTCTGTAGATACTAGACAGAGGCCTTGTGACAGGTATGTTATGGGGTATGATTGGTGAGGACAGGTGATATTGTTTTCGCCAAACCTGTCTGCTAGCAAGTTGGCAATGTCCTCAGGCTCAGTATAAGTAGTTTGGCACAAAGCTGGGCCTTCCCTTTTAGATTTCAGATGTAGCTAAAAAATGCTATGTAATTTTCCTTAGCTAGGTACGCTAATTTAGTTTTGTAATTAGCTTTACAGGACTTTTACAAGATGCCTAATTTGCTTGTTTATGCTTTGGAGGGATTTCTTCCTTTGCTGGGATAGTTCCCTCTTGTATTTTGACAGCAGTTTCTTCCTCTTATTGTATAACCTATATGTGCTGGATGTCCACCAGGGTAGCTTATTTTTTCATGAGGATTTTGATTTGATCCATTATGGTATGGCTGAGTCTTTACATTTATATAGGTGTTTATACAGGTAATTTGTGTACACCTCACTATAGGGAACATTGCTGTCAGTGTTGGCAGGGGTTCTGAAACTATTGATGCCATCACTCAATACACTATAGTTTGCTTTGGAGAATTTTTTTAACCTTTTTGCTCCTGAGGGTGGGTCAGGTACAATTGTTACTTTGAATGATTTATGATCAGACTTTACCAGGGAGGGCCCCACTCTTGGGGTGGTGCAGCATTCCCCCATGTTGGTGAGCACTATGTCAAGGATGTTAGGGCCTCTTATGGGGGAGCTGACTATCTGCTCCAGAGCATTTGTGTTGACAAAGACCAGGAACCTTTTGGTGAGAGTGTTTATGCTCATATATGTTACCCAATTGATGGAAGGATAGTTCACTCATGACCAGGGTATTTGGCTGTACTGAGAGTGATTCAAGTAAGTCCAGGTAGACTGTGTGGTTTTCATGGTGGGGGACCTATAGCTAACAATGATGTGGAAGGAGGTCTTTCCTAAGTTAGTTGGACTTGGAGTAACTCTAGGGAGTCATTCTGTTTAACCAGTCCAGAGGTGTACTTGTCTTTAGTGAAGATGGATACTCCTCCTTCCTTGTTTTCATGTTCATTTTGTGGTCAGAACATGTGGAAGGTATTATAGTCCTGCATGGCCAGGGTGCTCTCTGAGGTCTTGCACCACGTCGCTAGAACTATGCAGACATCAACACCTTCCAGAGTGAGAAGTGCTTCAAGTGAGTACAGTTTTTGATACAGACTCCTAGCATTAAGCAACATAACCTTGAGTTTGTTTCTGGAGGATATTTTACATTGGGCATTTTGTTCTTATGACATTGCCTAAAAAAGGTACTATGGTGGAAGTAAGTACCTTTGGCAGCAATCTAAAGCCTAGAGACAATAGGTGAAGACCGTCTCTAGCAAAGTAGCGTGGTCTGTCGACCAGATCATCCCAGGCTGTTGATACTGGATCCCCCTGGATTGACAACAGAAGCTAAGCCAATTGTTGAAGTCAATCATTTTTTGTTTGTATTGTGGCATCATCCTGGGTAAGGGAAGAATGCTGCTTAGGGCTAGGGACATACCTGCCTGGGACACAATCTGAAAAGTTCCATCATGTCTCTCTTCATATAGTCCAGTGAGATACATCTCAAGTCATTCACTCCAACATGGACTATGACAGTGCTGTTGCTGAGAGACTTGAGTGTGTGCATGATTTGGCAGATCCTGCCACCAGACAGGTAGCTGACTATGACCTTCTTGTCCAGCCTAGTGAGGGGGACATCTGTGTGTCTCATTGTGGAGTTGCCTATGATCAAGACATTTGGTATAGATATGTTTTGCCTTAGGGGCTTACTGGGTGAGACACTGATGCACGTATTATTATGTGTAGTGTGTGCTATTGGGACCGTATTGTGTGCAGAAGATTTGCCCTTGGGAGGTTTTTGCTCTTTTGGTATATTTCTAGTGAGTACCTCCTTATATGTGGGTTTATGTGTTGTGTGCTTGATATGTGTGGGAGGAGGAGTGTGGGTGCTGACAATCTGCTTGGTATTTGGTTTGTTGTTATGTGAGAGAGAGAGAGAGAGAGAGAGAGAGAGAGAGAGGGGAGACAGAGCATTGATTCCAGATTCATAGTATAGGTACATCTCTCACGTATTGTATTTGTATGTTTTAGGAGTAGTAGGTTGTCTGTATACATAAGGCAATTGCTACAATGCCTCAGGATGCTCATGTCATCAGTCTGGCTGTAGAAATGGTAGGAAACTGACCTTCTATTGTGTCATGTGTATTCTGTAATACGTGGTGGAGGGTGGGCTAGATGAGCTAGATTCTGCTGTAGAACTAGTAAAATCAGCCAGTCTATGGGAGGTTTAGGGGTAGAAACCTGTGCCAATGCCTCACAAAGAGCAGCTGGGTTGGTCTCTTGGCAGCAGTGCACAAATGTTGTGAGCCAAGAAGCAGGGAAGCTTAAGAGGGTTCCCTAACAGTTATCTAGGGAATATTTGACTTTCTAAGCATTTGCATCTATACACAGCAGTGCTAACCTCTGTTGCACTGTGTGCAGCTACGTGCAAACTCTGTGTTTGAATATCAGGTAAGTAAAACAGTTTTGAAACAATCTAACCAACAGGAAAGCCCAAGATTGAGCCTTGTTCCAACAATCCCTGACTAAGATGGGTAAATGATATACTCTTCTGCCACAAGGGTGCAGGAGGGCCCTCTTAATGTAAGATGTCTGTCTTTAGTACTCTGAAAATGTCAAACAGTCTAGGTTCAGCAAGTTGGATTCTAGCCTATGTTATAAATTGTTCAAGTACTGTAAACAGGCAGTGCAGAAAACACAGCCACAAACAATAAAAACAGTTTAAAGTAGGCGACAAAAAAAAAAAAGTTTAAAAGTGCAAAGAATGTTATAAAAATACTTATTTTTCAGTAGAATTCACAGGATGCCTTGGATTGGATTTGAATTCAGATCTCTGGCTATGCTGAGAATCAAACCCTGTGCCTTTTTATTGTGAGATATAAACACCTTGTCTATTATTTCAACCCCCCAGTAAGTTGTTACAAAGTATACACAAGCATTAAAACATTCACAAACATTTTCTGCCTTGCAGAAACACTTCCCAATTCTTAAATTTATACATAAAAGTTTTCACAAGCAGTAAAAATGTACCAACATAAATAAATAAATAAATAAATTGCCTCAAAGTAAAAAAAGTAATAACTGATGCCAAAGCTAAAAACAGCAGTTCCTTAGAAACTTCTGATATTGTAAAAATTGCCATTTTTAAAGGGGAAATATGGCTTTTAGTCATAAAGTAAAATACATAAAAAATTTCTTAAAAGGGCAATAATTTCTATGTGGAAAGATTCCCCTGTTGGGACATATTTTCCAGAAATGAAGTCTGAAGCCGATTGCTGCTCCTTTGAAGCCTCAGAGCTACTTCCCCTTGAGGCAGCAGGAAAGTAATGAAGTTTCACCACTCTGACTGCTGATTTAACTCCAAAGGGCTTGTTGATCAGAAGTTGGAGTGCAGATGTAGGAGGGAGCCAGAGCTTTGTGAAGGTGATCAGTTTTTCCTAGGCAAATATAACCAAAATGCTCCTGCAGTAGTGAGAATAATGAACATATAACTCCCTTTCTACATATTCAAGCAAGGTATCTGACATCATTGACTTAATGCCAGATGAAGGTCATATGCTAGACTGAAAGCTTGTGAAACGACAAAACCTATGTCAGTTCAGTAAAAGGAAATGCATTGCGTCTGTATTTCAGTGTCAGTGTGTTTTCTGTTAGTGGGCAAATGACCAATAGAACAGAGCATCACCATAAATAAGGATCAAGGCACTTGACCCTAATAATAAATAAGAATGAATGCACTTGGCCCTAATAATAAATAAGAATGAAAGCACTTGACCCTAATAATAAATAAGAATGAAAGCACTTGACCTTAATAATAAATAAGAATGAAAGCACTTGGCCCTAATAATAAATAAGAATGAAAGCACTTGGCCCTAATAATAAATAAGAATGAAAGCACTTGGCCCTAATAATAAATAAGAATGAAAGCACTTGGCCCTAATAATAAATAAGAATGAAAGCACTTGACCATACTAATAAAATGAAGTACTTTTATACATTTCCTTGGTTGTGCATCTCAGTACATTCAGCTTCCACACTTGCAGCAAAGTTAGCCTTTGCTGTGGCTTTCCATTAGTGGGTCAACATTGTATTTCTTAATATCTTTCTAGTCTTTAGCCTGGGATGCTTAGGCAGAGTTAACAACCTCAGCATAAGTTGGTTTAATGGAGTTAGAATGTACTATTCCTGCATATGTGTTGTGTTTATCAAAGATACTCTGAGGTGAGATGGTAGCCTCCATGTCAAGTAAATACATACTGAATTATTTCTGGTAAGCATGAAGCAGCTAGTACACCACCTCAAAACAGTTAGTGCTATCATGCTGACACCAGAAGCGTCAGAAGCTGACTGAAATTCCATATTGGCTAGTGCAGATGAAGGGGCATGAGGAAAATAGGATAGCTTAATAACCTATTACAGGTGCAACACAAATGGGGTATAATGGGGGACTGGGATATGGCTAAAAGATAAAATAATATGTCACTTATGTAGTATTAATTTGAATTATGCATATGCACGTCAATGAGGAGAGTCTTACAAAGGACTGGAAAATAAAGGATTTGGATAGACAGGAGTTATAGTTCAGCAAAAATAGTCAACGATCTGCATTTCCTGTCTGTTAGGTTTTTTACATATTCTCTATTTTTAGTGCAAAATGAAAATTATTCATTCAGAGTTGTAAATTTTGAATGCAGTTAAAGAATGTTTCACTCAATTAGTCTCACTGCTCAAGCATTCTTTAACTGTGTTTGAAATCTGTAACTGTATTTGAATGAATATTTTTTTCCCTGGGATTTATTAACACCTACAGTAAGCATGCACATAGTATGCACCGCTTGAGTTATGCTTGCTTGTTGTGAGGAAACAGACAAAACAAGCATAACTCAGCCCTTCTTCGTCCTAATTTTAGTTTTCCTACTGACTTTCTTGCAGCTTTAAATATCAAAAGAGATTCATAAAGGTTACCACAAAATGCAGACTACATATACACTTAATGTAATATTTCTGAGTGACCAGGAAGCACAAAAATGTGGTACAGATGTTCTTGAATACAAATCGTGCACACTCAAAAAATGTAACAGACAGGTGATGCAGACCAGTGTCTACTTTTTAAAAGCAGAGTGTTAACTGATATCTTAATACATCTCCACATAGTTCTATGAGAAGTATATCTTTTTGATAAATAGTTTTAATGTGGTTTATGACTAATTGCTGTGTGACAGGTGTACATGTTATGTATTGCTGTTTGTCATAAATGACAGCTGATAAAAGAAATTAGTTCCATAGTTTTATAATTTTTATGATCATTAAGGAACACTATTCCGTGGTGGTAGCGTTGTTGCCTCACAGCAAGAGGTTCTCCCTTTCAATTCTCAGCTGGAGCAACTTCTGTGTGGAGTCTGCATAGCCTCCCCGTGGATGAGTGGCATTCGAAAGACATGTGTATAATGGGCGTGCCTTCATTGAAAGTTGAGTGTCGAGCTGGCACCTAGGCACCCATAAAAAAATCTACTGCCAATCATTAGTGGACAGGAGTTCCGCTGTGGCGACCCCTAACTAGGAAAAGCCGAAAGAAAAACAACATTAAGGAACACTATTGTAGATTATGTATATTTATTTTGTCTAAGTAAATAAAATATTTACTAGAAGGTGATAACTGGTGTAGTTTATTGGGACAGGCATAACATACTAACCTCACTGACTAATTA
Source organism: Protopterus annectens (assembly GCF_019279795.1). Classification (NCBI taxonomy): domain Eukaryota; kingdom Metazoa; phylum Chordata; order Ceratodontiformes; family Protopteridae; genus Protopterus; species Protopterus annectens. The sequence continues at coordinate 225,993,496 of NC_056731.1, forward strand.
AAACTTTTCAATTTTTTTTAACAATTTCATTTATCTTTTTTAGCAATATAGCTGTCACTCCATTAAAATAAAATCCAATTAGGTGTTAAAAAGCAAAACAAATCTATGAAGTGAAAGGAGGAATTAGGACAAGATTCACTAAATGAGCAGATTTTATTTTTCCAGTAATTTTGTTTTTGGGAGACTGAGCAATAGTGAGCATTAGCAAATATATCTATCTATATCTATATATAAATACACACAGCATTAAGATTATTTTAATGAAGTGACAATTCATGGTACATCTTTAATGGCAAACATATTTTTCTGATACTGCCTGACAGTATACAGTACCAGCACTAGATATTTGTCTGTTCTATTCCAGCCACACACTGATAGTTTAAACAAAAGGCATTTAGCCAGTATAAAAAGGGAAGTCTGACAGAGGGTAGCAACTAATCAGAGAATGTGTATTTAATTTTAGGTGGCCTCTGACATTTTATTGTTGTACTTATTGTAGAAAGAAGCTTCATTTTAAGCTACAATATTGTATCTTACTAAAAATAATGCCTTAATGAGTTTTTGTTATAATGTATTTTTTTTTTAGTTTGGACTTTACCTGTTTCAGTAATGTAATGCAGTGATAAAATTAGGGGCAACTGTGTATCTGCTCACATTCATCTGCGACTTATATCCGATATAGAAGTGCTTAGTAAATCCAAAGGCAGTTTGTTTTCTCTTGGCATCACATTTCATTTCTCTTCTTAAATGTCATGTTATTTTAAAAAAGATAGCCCCTGCAATAACATATCTTACCTGCTGCATAACAAGATTATAGTAAACTCCTTTTTCTGTCATGAGTTGGCTGTGTGTGCCCTGCTCCACAATGACCCCATTTTGAAATCCAGCGATAACATCTGCAGTCCGAATGGTAGAAAGGCGGTGTGCTACTACAATGGTGGTGCGACCTGTTCTTGCCTAATATGGATGGAGCAGAATGATAAAATGAAAGGAAAGTCAGTGTTTATTCTAAAACAATAAAGTTATCAATTCATATTCTGATAACATTTTTTTCTAAAAATACGTTTTATTAAATTCTTCATGAAAAACACCTTAGAAGTAATGTGCTGAAGATGCATTAAGGAAAAAGTCATCACAAAACAATTAAACACGTTACAGCACTAGGTGAGGTTTTTAAGTGCATTCAAATCCTCAGACATTTTTGCCAGCTGATCCTCTCTCACTGCACACTTTTGGCCTTTCTCCTACTGTCACAGAGACCATATGCACTTAAGGTTAACAAATGCATAGCTACTCTAACTTATCTTAATGAAATGAAAAACAGTAATTTGATAAACAGATGGTCATACTACTATGCTCACCAGTGGTGTTCCATTTCTGATGAGATTAATCTATTATATAATTACAGACTCAGAAATTCAGGTATCAGTATAGTTTTACATGTAAACTCAAAAGACAGGCACAGCAGATCAGCAAAAGATGTTTATTTTCACTCCACAAAACAAACCTCACAGAACAGAAACAAAAACAATAACGCTGCTACAGTTCTCAGTGCATTTTCGTCGACGTGCACGTCAAGATCTCTTGCTGATCTGCTGTGCCTGTCTTTTGAGTTTACCAGTGTGAGTTTGGGCACATTGACCACTTATTTTTATTTAATAGTTTTACATGCATTTCAGTACAAGATGCATAAAGTTATCGGTTAGAGGAATGCAGATATACAAGGAAGATACCATAACTGTGTATAAATATTAGAGCTATACAGGGAGAATATAATTCATTAATTACCTTTATCAATCCACACAACTAAAGGAAATAACAAATTAAATGAGTGCAATATATGGCTGCAAAACATTAACTGTTTATGATACTATTCCACTGCCCAATCACAGAATCATAAGGAAGTCAAGCCTGACTGAATATATTCAACCAAATCCTGTCATGGCAGTTTCTATCCTGGGATTTCAACATCTGTATTTATGTACATCAACAGAACCTACTCTCTACTCCTAACAATAGCATTTATATAGATATAATATCAACAAGACTCATCCTACGACGAAGCTTGGCTGCAAAGAATTATTTTTATCCTGAGATATGGTAGACCCTTGTATTGTACCATTGTGGTATGGTGACATGCAACAGTAATCCAATGCCCCCAAATGATCCAGTTTGTTACCATTTCAGTCTACAAATTGAGAATCCCTCAAGAGGTAACCATGAATTAATTTGAGCAGCAAGAGTATAATAAGTACTACTGAGACAGAACATCTATTTATCTACAGAGAAAAGCTTCAAATTAGCATTTATCCCATCGTGGTCACCATAAATCATGGAAGGGAAAATGCCTCAGCATCTTCTTGTATCATACATGTTTGTTTGTCTTAGTTTCATTAGCTTGCCTTAAACTTCATTCTCAAGAACTGCTATTGGAGTTTACGCACGGACTAAGTTAACTAGTGAAAGCATAGACAATACATGGATTCTGATTTTTATATTGACTTAGGATCACATTTGTTAGGTTTAATTGGTTTGATCATACCTTCTGTGTCTTTTAAATTAATTATAAGACAATAAAGCAATTGTTTTTATTTATCAATTAGTATAATATAAATTCCTTATCTGTCACTTAATTAGCTGTGGATTCAGAATAGCTGCATCGTGCATCTTAAAACTCAGTTAAAGTAAAACTCTACCCAAATCTGAAAAATATTTATTTTTATCATGTAATGATATTATCTGTTACACTAAACCTTTACAGTCATTTACAAAGGGACCATGATATGATTATCATACTCTCGTGAGTTTTTCAGTCTTTATCTATTCCCACAATACAGTTTTTGACCCATAATGATGCACAACCTAGATACAATAAATGAAATTGTCTTTAGTTATTACAGTGCTAAGCAGCAGTGACTTTTAATGTTGTATCTGGACAGTATGTCATTGTTTCTTTTCATTGAATGGCTTTGATTTATGCTGTTAGAAAAATGTGTATTTGAATACATGAGAAATGCTAGTTTAAAAGCAAAGTAGTATATAATGCATTTTATTCTATTAATCATATAGTAGTAAAATTAATTCATGTCTAAATGTGAAGTAGTTTTGAAACTGCAGTGTGGCTTGACGCAAAAGCTGATCCCTGACCCTGACAGAATGCTAGCTTAGCAAGTTTTAATGTTTATGCTTTTCACGGGTGATTATCTGCTGGGTCAGGAAATTAAATGTGTGAAATAATGAAATCTTCTGCTCTTCCTGTTGGAATGAGATGGCCTTGTATATGTGTTACTTAGACATCACGCAGCTGTGTGAGAAAGTGTAACAGAACAAAGACATGCATTAAAAGACTGAAGCTGCTATTGTATTCGAACTGATATGAAACCTTGAATAAATAACTTTACAGAAAGACATTATGACTGACCAGCTGGATAGCAAGGCCGTATTGTATCTAAAGGAAAAGTTTTTTTTTTAAATGTACAGCATCAGCAAACTTAACGAATGTAGAATTGTAAGCTAAAGTGATGTAGATGCCCTGTGACATATCATGTCAGTAAGGTGGGCATAGCTAAATGTTAAACCTATATAAAATTGTGTGCTTCCTGTTTCATGTCAGACAAAATTCTGTACTTGTATGTTTTTTTGCCTCCTGGTGTACAGTAGTAAACCTTTGAATCTGAACCTCCTGTGTACTGAATTTTTTGATTTTATTTAACAGTTTGGTCCTTCAGATCGGAATTCCCTTGGTAAGCTGCAGATCAGAGCGTATCGGTGGTCGAATACTGCATAGGAGAAGTTACCGAAATGGTTCTTCTTGAGTGAAAAGACCTCCGACTGAATTGTCGTGTGCAAAGAGGCTGGCCACTTTCTGATCTGTGGCCGAAGAGTGGAATTTGAATGATTTTCAAAACCAGGAGGCTCAGGTAGGAAGAATTTGCCTTTTTTCTGTTTTAGATCAGGGACTAGGTTACAGTATATTATTGTCAAGATTTGTTTTGCAGATCAGGGACAAAAGGAAGTACTGTATATTTGGTCATAGATCAGGGTAACAGAATAAGGTAGACAGTTATTCTAGATAAAACTGTAAACAGGAACTAAGAACTTAATATCACGTGATAAAAAAGGGTTACGTAACATTTTCTTTGACATGGGTAATCAGTGCACTAAAACCTCGCGAGATCCGCCCCTAACCGAAGACGCAAAATACATGCAATTACAGCGTTCTGATAACGTTAGGTATTATATGAAATGGGTTAATAAATATGAATTTGATGGTAAACTAGATAAACCTTCACTAGTTAAACTCCTTAAACAGCTTAAATCTGATGCAGGAGGTCAGGCAAAAAAGCAATGCCAACGAGGCATTCCTCAAGCACACAGGTGGATTGAGGAAGCAAATCGTAGAGAACAGAAGCTTAAAAATTCAAAAACATTATTTTTAGACAAAGAGGATAATAACTTGGTAATAGCGACAGCTCCTCCTCCTCCTCAGTTAACCCCTCCCTTACCCTTTTCAGGATATGAAGTGAGTGGACAGGCTGGTCCACCTCCACGTTATCCTGAAGTTTCAGTAAGACCACAACCATTTGTTAGAGATCCTATTGAGACTAGGTCCCGAACACGTAAAACACATAGGGACACAGAATCATACCAAATAGAGAGAAATCTACAGGATGAGAGTGAGGAAGAAATATGCCCACTTATAGAAGTTCCAAATCCTCAGGCAGGACAGGAAGGGCAGGATCCAACACTCCTCGTATATAGACCATGGACACCGGAAGACATCCGGAAGGCTACTGAGGGAATCCCCCATCCGAAAGTTAATTTTACGAAATTTTTAGAAGATTTACAAGGCATGAGGTTAAGTTACCACTTGAATGGGGAAGAAGTAGAAAAAGTAGTAAGACAAATTATAGGTCCAGATTGGCACATGATTTGTGGCACCTGGAATCCTCGTAATGCAGAACTTAGGCCACTCCCACATAGTGACGCCGAGTTGGACAACAGAGTGAAAGGTCTGACAGACCAAATCTCTGAGAAATGGAAACCTAGAGCAGACTGGACTTGCATTAATCAATGCATACAACAGGAAAATGAGACAATAGATGGATATTATGCTAGATTATTAGAATGTTTTAATAATCATAGCGGTATGTCGGTTCCTGAGAACCAAACAACTGATTCAACGTATGAAAAACAATTAAAAAATGCATTTTTGAAAGGTTGCATTGCACCTATTAGTAGCTTCATTACGAAGCATATGATAGATTGAACAGGGAGGCTACAAGCCTTACTCGAATACGCTAGACATGCTGAGAGACATTTTAATAGTAAAAAGAAAAAGAAGGCACAAGTCTTCACTTATGAAGATGGAGCTGAAGTATTTGTATTACAGTCAGGTATAAAGGGCAAGAAAAAGAACGCCCAGGGAAACAAACAGTCTGATAAACGATCAGAAGATTTTGAAGAGAGGAAAAAGAGAGGTGAGTGCTTCAAATGCAGGGAAAAAAAAAGGGCATCTAGCAAGGGATTGTAGGCAAAACAAAAAGGTAATTACAGAAGATAAAGGAGATGAGGACTGACTATATGATAGTGAAGATACATCAAGTGAAAGTAAGAAATCATCAGGAAAAGGTAAGAAACAAAAAGTAAATGTAAATGTGATAGAAGGAGTAGAGGAAGTGCAAATAGATATGGAGGATGAAGAAAGTGAAATTTTGGACTTAGCATTATTCAGCTTAGTGCTCTACTTAGCGGATACGAAACCGGAAGTTACACTTCTGGTGGAGGGAAGAGAAGTCAAATTCCTGTGCGACTCAGGAGCATCACGGACTTTGATACACCCCTCCAAGTTACCAGAACATTCAGAATCACCTGATTATATACTAGTAAAAGCTGCAAATGGACAGGTATACAGGGAACCACTTTCCCATGATATAGCAATAACTGACCCTGTTTCAGGTATGACCCAGAGAAGTAAAATAGTTGTTTCTGCAAAGTGTCCAGTAAACCTATTGGGCAAGGACCTTATGCAGATATTTGGCATAGCAGTAGTTCCAACTGTACAAGCAGTAGTTGCAGCCGCAATGGCAGTACAGGCTTCGCCTCAGTGGTGTTATTCCACCCTCTCACATTGAGAGTGCCTCATGCAGTTGCAATAATTTTACTGCAAGAGAAAATGGCATACCTTTCTCCTGCTAGACATCTTTCATGTATGACTATACTGCTGAGCCAACCTCATATGACAATTGAACGATGTACGACATTGAATCCATCAACATTACTTCCAACTCCTGCGGAGGGCACACCACACAGCTGCCTGCAGGAAATTGAACAGTTAGCTTTACCTAGACAAGATCTTACAGATATGCCCTTGAATAATGCTGAGGTGACATATTACGTGGACGGCTCATGCAGAAGGGTTCCTACAGGGAAGAATCTGGTGGGGTATGCAGTAGTTACAGACACTGAAATTTTAGAAGCTCAATCCATACCACACAACTTATCTGCACAAGCAGTGGAATTGATAGCTTTGACAAGGGCATGTACTTTAGCAAAAAACAAGTGTGTAAACATATATACTGATAGTCAGTATGCTTTTTCTACAGTACATATATTTGCACAACAATGGAAAAATAGAGGAATGGTAACATCTAGTGGAAAACCTATTAATCATGCGCAATTTATTTTGGAGTTATTAGAATCTATTCAGTTATCTACCAAAGTAGCTATTTGTAAATGTGTAGCTCATACAAAAAAACAAGATAAGATTTCGAAAAGCAATGCATGAGCTGATGCAGCTGCAAAGCAAGCAGCCTCAGACTCAGAAACTTTACTTTTAAATGAGGAATTACAACCCTCTGAGATTTTAGATTTAGACATGTTAAAAACAATGCAGACGCTTACTACAAAAGCAGAAAAACAAAAATGGGTAAAACGAGGTGCAATTCTTGAGAATGGACTGTACATTTCCAAAGAAAGAAAACTGATATTGCAGTCTAATTTATTTAGATATGCAGCTTTGTTGAGCCATGGGCAGTGCTATGTCTCAACAGGGGGGATGGTACAGTTAGTAAATCGAATATTCCAAACATATGGATACATAAACTACACAAAAAAAATTTGTGCAGCTTGTTATACTTGTAACAAGCATCATACACAAGGAGCATTTAAAACCAAGCATGGAAGTTTTCCTATACCACCACACCCGTTCCATACTATTTGTATGGATTTCATAGAATTGAATAAATGTGAAGGGAAAAAATACTGTTTAGTTATTATAGACATGTTTTCTAAATGGGTAGAAGCTTTTTCAACCAAAAACCCAGATGCAGCAACAGTGGCGAAAGCCCTGATAAAAGAAGTAATCCCTAGATTTGGCATTCCGGAGAGGATTTATAGTGACAATGGCACACATTTTGTGAATCAGATGATTCACCAGCTTGGGAGATTTTTTGGTATCTCCTTGAAGAACCATTGTGCTTACCACCCACAGTCAGCAGGACTGGTGGAAAGGTACAATGGTACCCTAAAGAACAAGTTAAGGAAGCTAGTAGAAGAGACCCAAAAGAATTGGATATACTGTCTGTCTTTAGCATTGCTGAGTATGAGAATGGTTCCAAATGCAAAGGGTTTGACTCCCTTTGAAATGATTTTTGGGAGAGCATACTATGTGCCTCAGTGGAAGGCTCTCATGCCTGCAGAACTAGAGGTTGACAGTTCGTTAGCAGAGTATATGAAGAAATTGTTAATGAATAAGTCTGTTTTGCAGTTTAACTCTCTTTCAGATAAGGAACAGACCAGACCGGTGGAAGCAGTTGTGGGCCCTGGAAGTTGGGTGTGGCTGAAAGTGACGAAAAGGAAAAACTGGGCGAGTCCAAAGTGGAAAGTCCATACCAGGTTTTGTTGGCAAAGCCTACTGCAGTTAGAGTGGCCGAGAGGACGTCCTGGGTTCATTTAATGCATTGTAAACTGGTAAAGAACTTTCAACTTGATAAAAACTTTGAGACTGATACACAACCAAACTGAGATGGCCAAAAACAAAGTGAATAGAAGTTTAGATCAACCCCAGAGATGTTGCATAATCAGTTTGTTGTGTGTACATTTATTAACTGTAATTGTGACAATTTTCCTCTTGCTGTGGTTTATCCTACACACAACCACACAAGTGAAAGTGGGAAGGCGTGATGAAACATCTATAGACTGGCATCCAAATTTTAACACATACCTGGCCATGAAACATGTGTATGCAGAGACTATGAACATTTCAAATTGCTGGGTTTGTACAGCTATACCAACAGCATATGGAGGACTGGTAATGTCCGCTGTCCCTTTGGGGATAAATGAGATTTGGGAGAATTTACTTTTTGACACAGGAACTGTGAGATCACAGGACAAAATAGCTTTATTTTTACCTGTCACACAAAAAGGAGTTGTATGATTCTACAAAAATCACACTCTCCAGGTAGGCTGGAGCAATTGCAATATAACCATATCTTACCAATGTTATATTAAGAATAGTAATGGCAATACTTTTTGCAATACTAATTATGACTCGTATTTAAACTCATTGAAAACAACTATGAGTGACATTCAAAAAAATCCAGTTTTGTTTAAACAATTGTCAGTTATAGATCAAAAAATGTTTCACGCAGGGCTGATGCGTATTAGCACTAAAGTAGAAAACTGTTATTTTATTTGTGGGAAAAAGGCATATAAATGGTTACCTGAGAATTGGTCCGGCAGTTGTTTTTTGGGTTACTTGGTTCCGGTAATAAGACATACTGCAGAATTACCTTTGGGTAAGATACGAAACGTAAGGGAAACAGCTTGAAAATCTGAAGGTCCAGTTAAGAAACCTGTGAATCCAGTTGGGAAGATCGAAGCTGGTTGGAAAGACCATAATTCAGTAAAAGACAAAAGTGAATTGACTCATATGGACTTGAATGACAGTGTTATATCCTGGGCAGGAATACTCCCAGCTTTTGGAGCAGTCAAATCGACCTGGGAGCTGAGGAAGTTGACGAAACTTCTCAAAGTAATGAGTAATGCAACTTTTTCTGCCCTAGAATTGGTGACTGATGAACTGAACGCAATGAGAACTGTTGTGCTACAAAATCGGATGGCTCTTGACTTCACCCTAGCAGCAAGAGGTGGTACGTGCACGCTTATCAAAGAAGAATGCTGTGCTTTCATTCCTGACAATCATCACAAGATAAATAACCACCTAGAGGTAATTCAGCAAGTATCAGCTATGACTGAACCAGGCCCAAACCCACTGATGGACTTTTTCCAGAATCTATTTGGGGGGTGGGGTTCCATCCTAAGGAACATTCTAATTGCCATTTGTGTGGGTATACTCCTAATAGGAGCATGTGTTTGCTGTGGAATTCCCTGCATGAAAAGATTAATCAAAGATTTTGTTGATGTATCTGTTACTGAAACTTTCTACCAAGATATTGAAATTGAAAGATTGATTTCAGATGACGCTTTCTCTGAAGTATAGATTAAATGACTCACCTAGCTGAAAATCCTGAGCAGAAAAGGCTAGGAGATGAAATGACACTATGCATACTTCAAAATAGAATAAAAAGTATTAATAGGAGGTAAATGTTAGAAAAATGTGTACTTGAATACATGAGAAATGCTAGTTTAAAAGCAAAGTAGTATATAATGCATTTTATTCTATTAATCATATAGTAGTAAAATTAATTCATGTCTAAATGTGAAGTAGTTTTGAAACTGCAGTGTGGCTTGAAGCAAAAGCTGATCCCTGACCCTGACAGAATGCTAGCTTAGCAAGTTTTAATGTTTATGCTTTTCACAAGTGATTATCTGCTGGGTCAGGAAATTAAATGTGTGAAATAATGAAATCTTCTGCTCTTCCTGTAAGAATGAGATGGCCTTGTATATGTGTTACTTAGATATCACGCAGCTGTGTGAAAAAGTGTAACAGAACAAAGACATGCATTAAAAGACTGAAACTGCTATTGTATTCGAACTGATATGAAACCTTGAATAAATAACTTTACAGAAAGACATTATGACTGACCAGCTGGATAGCAAGGCCATATTGTATCTAAAGGAAAAGTTTTTTTTTAAATGTACAGCATCAACAAACTTAATGAATGTAGAATTGTAAGCTAAAGTGATGTAGATGCCCTGTGACATATCACGTCAGTAAGGTGGGCATAGCTAAATGTTAAACCTATATAAAATTGTGTGCTTCCTGTTTCATGTCAGACAAAATTCTGTACTTGTATGTTTTTTTGCCTCCTGTTGTACACTAGTAAACCTTTGAATCTGAACCTCCTGTGTATTGAATTTTTTGATTTTATTTAACACTAACCTTAAGATGCTTAAAAACATAGTAAGGTACATTTAAATATTGTTCTATGCAGAAGCAGGCATATTACAAGGTCTGGTTAATTTTTCAAGGCTGCAATTCACAAACAATTTGTACAGCTTTGCCACGAAACATCATGGTGAACAGAAATGCCCTAAACACAAAAAGGAAGAAACGTTTGACTTACGTATATCAGCTACCTATGACTACATGGTCACATCAACATGACAAAAGGAGAATCTCTCACAAAGCAACCACTGCCAGTGTGCACTCAGAAATCACACTGGCAGTGACTTCTTTTGGAAAATTATGACTGGCATTCAATTCCTTGACATCTTATGCCCTAAGCAACTGAAATTCAAGCTAGTAGAGGTCTATCATCCACCTGTAGATATTCCATTTGTACATCTTCTTTTACAATTTTAGTTAAGTCTAGCAGCTGCAGTCATTTATCTATGGCTGACAGCTGTCACTTAAAGGACATGGTAAGATAGCTAAAGTTACTTGTATTATGTCATACTATCCTTAACTAGCTATAGTTACATCAGTTAAAGCAAACAGTTCATAGTCTAAAAATGACAATACATTCCAGGTTGCTTTTGTAGTGTTATAGAATATAGCTGATTCATCCACATAATGTAAAGATTTGTTCTATAAATGACTCTTTGGAAAAAAAGTTTCGCTTTAGCCATTCCGCATACTTCAGCACTTTGCTGACCTAGTTTAGACAGAGTCTCAGGTCTCACGACGGAGGATTGTTTCACTCGCCACATATTTTGTTACTGAAGTAGTTTTACAACTAAAAAATGGGGGAAATGACAGAAAAATTCCCAGAAGGAATCGAAGCAATTAACTATGTAATCTGTAAAACTCCTTTTAAATTCTTTGACCTTATGGCTAAATGTTAGTAAAATTGATACAGTGCTCAGAATTATCACAATCATGACTCCTTCCTAAACAAAAAAAAGACTAGAGGAAACAACTTTTTTGGAGAAACCTAATGGCCCCTAGAGCACTTGCTGGTAACTTTCTAATGAGAAACCTTTAGTAAAAGCACTAACACTAACAACATTTTTTACAATAAAAGCTAAATAAAATAGTAAAAAATGAATTTAACACTGGCAATACTGAAGCCTAAGGACCGTGGCAAATTAATGAATCACGATGGATCAGCTGTTCACCTCAGATGTGAAAGCAGATCTGATTAGGGAAAGTTATGCACTCTTTTATAATTCATCACCACCCAATGGTTAATGCTTGAGACTGAAACTTGTATGCTTCCTAAGGACATCTGATTCTTTAAAAAATGACTGGATAACATCTTTCACACTCAGAAGAGACCATTATTTTATTCAGTCCCTCCAGGAATAACCCTTAGAATGAACATGTGGTTCTTTCTTTTATGCCAAATGTGCATAATTCCTAAGGTCCCTGTCTATAAGGACGCATGCAGACCATTTTCCACTGTAAAAAATGTGCATGTGTGGTAGTATCACAATCACAAAAGCACTGTGCAGTCATGATGATTTACTTATTATTTGGCTAGGGTTCAAATCTAGAGTTCAGCTGAAGGTTTATACTTGTAGTGAAGGTAAAACCTGTGCTTGTAATAAAAGACTGGCCAGGGAAACACTAACCAAACCGATTTACAGGCCTGTCCCTGATTTAAGCTCAAATTAACATGTCTAACATACAAGGCATTCTCCAATCCTGCCCTGATAAATCTGGTATTCATTCGCAAAACAAACAGAACTAGAATTCTATGTTGGAGTAACAGGTATATTCATCAGTTACTCCTTCCCTGGAACAGACTCCCCATTCATGTGAAGCAGAGGTCTTCCCTATGCCTGTTCAAAAGCAATTTGGACCAAAGACTAGAAATTGCAAATTCACCCTTTGCTTGTTGCCTATGTTTCTTATGGACAGGGCAGTTTGTAGATGCCCTAAGGTGCAGGCATGTACCAAAGCCTTTCTAGCCTATGGGCGTTAATAAATTGGAAAATTGGAGCAAGCATGGCCAGGCTTAAAAATGCTCTAGGGTTGGTAGGATAGTAACCTGCTATGACCTATAAAATGCTAACGTTGGTAGTATAGTAACCTGCTATGACCTATAAAATGCTAGGGTTGGTAGCACAGTAACCTGCTATGACCTATAAAATGCTAGGGTTGGTAGCATTGTAACCTGCTATGACCTATAAAATGCTAGGGTTGGTAGCACAGTAACCTGCTATGACCTATAAAATTCTAGGGCTGGTAGCACAGTAACCTGCTATGACCTATAAAATCCTAGGGTTGGTAGCACAGTAACCTGCTATGACCTATAAAATGCTAGGGTTGGTAGCACAGTAACCTGCTATGACCTATAAAATGCTAGGGTTAGTAGCACAGTAACCTGCTATGACCTATAAAATGCTAGGGTTGGTAGCACAGTAATCTGCTATGACCTATAAAATGCTTGCTCTTTTCTTCCTAAAATCTTTTATTTTGTGGCAGAACAGTAAAAGTTGTGGTAAATAAGCAGTGCCACATACTGAAGTTAAAGACTTCTTATTCTTCATAAAATGCATATTACTCCAAATCATGTTTTATCAACCGTCGATTGAAACAGTTCCAGATTTTAAAAAGTGCCCCTGATTAATAGCCTTTATCACAGATTACTATTCATTTTGTAAATTATTCCAAAGTTAACATGTTGACAGCCATACTTAGGACTTATTTTTTTCTCTTTTATGCACATATGCACACACTTCTTGTTTACTGACACTTGTAGATAGTACTTCACGGTGACATAAATTAATGCAACCCACAAAATGGAAAACTAAGCTACTTCTGAGACTAGAACCTAGAAAATATTTTTTTGCTTCTTATAAAAATATAATGTTATGTGGGCAGGCTGCCTTAACAGTATCATGCAAAGCTGTAAAACCAAATCGATTTATAAAGTCCATACCTTATCAAGTGCTGCTTGAACTATAGATTCACTTTGTGTATCCAAAGCAGAAGTGGCTTCATCTAGAAGAAGAATCTTAGGATTTCTGACCAAAGCACGGGCAATAGCAATTCGTTGTTTCTGTCCTCCACTTAGCTGGGCTCCTCGTTCACCAACCATTGTATTCAATTTCTGAGGAAAAGAGAACAGTCATTATTCACAACCTGGTTTTGCATAAGGCATATTTAACTGGGTTTACTTTCCTGATAGCTAATTAATTTAAGAAGCCTAGTATTACGAGTTTCAGTTTCATAGATATAATAAAACATTTTTAGAGGAGGAAGCTACTACATGACAGAGCAAAATCCCCAAAAGGGAAGGCATCTCTGATAGTATTAGCAAGACAGTTCGATCCCTCATAAAATCATAGGCCAGTTTCGAAAGAAAAATTGCCCTAGACACTAAAGATAATCACAAGGCCTTCTTTAGTTATGTCAGGAACATGGGCGGAAACTCCCAGATATGCCCTGAATTGTTGCATAACGGTACAAAATATACCGAACCTACAGAGATAGCCAACATCCTGGCAGACAGATTCAGTGCAAACCCCCCCCTTCCCCCCCAAAGGAGCAAATGCCTATCCCAACTGAATGTAACCTCCCTGACATCACAGATGCACAGGTGAAAGCTGCCCTCTCCAAAGCAAAAAACACAGCATCTATGGGACCGGACGGTGTCCCAGGCTGTGTCTTACACAAGCTCCAAGAAGAACTGAACTCTCACATTAAGTCACTGTTCAAACTTAGCCTTACTACAGGATATGTACCCAAAGAATGGCGTACAGCTACAGTGGTCCCACTCCACAAAGGTGGTGCCACAATGGACCCCGGAAACTATCGCCCCATAAGCCTGACTAGTCTGATCTGTAAAGCTATGGAGCATATTATCATGGAACTCATAAACAAAGACATTGGGAGCCTCCAGACACTGGACCCTATCCAATTCGGCTTTGTTAAGGGCAGATCTTGCCTCTTAAACCTAGATGATTTCTTTGAAACAGTTACCAAAGCCATAGATGAGGGCAAGGTAGTCCACACAGCCTATCTGGACCTTGCAAAAGCCTTCGACACAATACCCCACTCGGGCATAATAAATAAGCTTACCAGCTTAAATATCAACCACTATATCACAAGATGGGTTGCAAACTGGCTCAGAGATAGAACCCACATGGTCAGAATTGCAGGTGCCATGTCCGAATCCAAACCAGTTACAAGTGGCGTCCCACAGGGCTCCGTTCTGGGACCTCTCTTGTTCGGTATACACTTCTCTGAGGTTCAGGCTAACACGGGGGGATTATGGCTGACAAAGTTCGCAGATGACTGCAAACTGGGGGCCATAATTGAATCTCCAGCTGACACAAGCATCCTCCAAAAAGGTCTCACAGAGATGGATGCTTGGTGCCAGAGCCGCGGCCTCAAGCTAAATGCTAAAAAGTGCATAGTCATCCCCTTTGGGAAAAACAAGGTGGCCACAAATTACCACATAGGTGGTAATCCATTAAGTACAGAAGAAGTAATTAGAGATTTGGGGACCGACGTAGATAGTAATCTCTCCTTTGATAATCACGTTGCCAAAGTAGTTAGAAAGACCTTCTATATAGTCCACCTTATCACGAAAGGGTTCGCATCTAGATCAAGAGAGGTCATTGTGCCCCTCTACTCATCACTCATCAGGCCCATAATTTAATACAATGCCCCTTTTGGGATGTTCCTTACCCAACACCTGCAGCAACTGGAGAGACCCCAAAAGTACCTCACCAAGAGGATCATGGGCTACAAACAGATGTCCTATGCAGCTCGACTAAAGAAACTCCAGCTCTGCTCAGTTGCTTACCACCTACTCAGAGGCGATCTATGCCTGACGTACAAAGCCATGTCAATCCCAGAATTAATGGACATGCTCCACCTTAAAAAATCCAAGTCCCTTAGAGCTACACACTCCAGGGACCTAAACCTCAGCACAAAAATAAATAGGACATGGTGGAAGGACAGATTAATTTCCCAGAGGCTCCCCTCACTCTGGAATAGAATCCCAATTCATGTTAGACATAGCCCCTCGCTGACCCTCTTCAAGCGAAATCTGGACGTGTGGATGGGAAATCACAAATTCACCCCTGGGATCTCTTCTGTGTCCCTGCTAGACAGAGGCACAGTAAACTAATCTTAAAAGGGTACCTTCTGTGACCTACTTTACAGAGGCACAGTAGGCTAATCTAATAGGGAGGCAGAAGCCAAATACACTCTGGCTAGGCTTATAAACGCCCTAGGGCAGATAGCCTAGTATCTACCTATGAACCTATGAACCTATTTAATCTGAAACATATTTATATAAACTTCAGTATATGTTGGCTTATGTAAGACAACTTGGCAATCTGTAAATGAATTACAAGTAGTAGAACTTGCTTTGCTTGTTACACTTATTTAATTGCAAGCTACGTAATACACTGTTTCCTGGTCACCTCTAAAAGCAAATCTGTGGATACTTACCTGCTTAAATACACAATTTTTTTGAACCAGGGAATATTTTTTTTTTAATTTACAGCAGGTACATAAAAATTGCTACCAGAACAAATACTGAGGCATCTTGTTACCTCCACCAATGCAGTTCTTTCTTGATAAAGCTCAAAACTGGAATCTGAAAATCCCATAGGATGAGAATGCTTGGTCTTTATTTTTTAAATTACTGTTTTTTTTCTGACATATACCATGGCAAGAGAAATCAAGAGAATTTTAGTACCCATGAACCCTAGATTCCCGAGATATTCTCTGGCTGATATCTCAGGCAATTGGAGAAAAATCAGAAAAGTTATCATGTACAAATTTCTTTTCCTGTGTTAAGAATGCCTTTGAAGAGACATTTCTAGAAGCAGTCTAAAAGCCCATTCCTGTGTGAAAGAGTCAAGGAGGATTTCTGAACCTTTATCTGGAACCCTGGAGTAGTAAGGAGTGAAAAAACCCATGCTACAATCTCCCGAGATCTGTCAAAAGACTCTACAAAGATCAGTAAGTTGCCTAAAAAGGAAAAATGCCAATGCATTGTAATCTGCAATGATGTACTCTGGAGGTAAACATTTTGTAAACACCTCAGGAACTGTAGTAATGCAGAGAAATGATAATGTGACCCAGAAACAGAACCTGATACATTTTTTTAAAGCCTGGGTCTATGGGAACATAAGCATCTTTTAGGTCTAATATTGACATATTAATCATTCTTCTTCTGAGTTTTAACAGACCCTGAAAAGCCAACATTTTGAATTTTGGCACTTTCACAAACCAATTGAGAAAGAAAAGATCCAGAACTGGTCTCTAGGAAAACTCATTCTTTGAGACCAGAAAAATTCTGGAGTAAAAGCCCTTCTCTCTTTGATTTAAAGGCAATGGTACTATGACCCTTTGGGTAAGCATGTTGAAAGAACCTGAGGAAAAAAAAAACTCTGACTGGTTCAGAGAGTAGGGAGGAATTCTCCCTGAAAGGTGGTATATCTGTAGCCAAATGCAACCCTCCTGATTGAGTATTTTAGTACCAAAGAGTCTGAAACAATCTGTTGCCAAACAAAAAGACTGAGACACATTCTAGAGTGAGACCCATTCTAGAGTACAGAAATAGATGCATGGATAGGAGGGGAGGAGGAAGGAATGCTGGTTTAGTTCGTAGGATGATACTAGGCTGTTGGCCAGGAGGCCCTTATAAGCCTAGCCAAGAATTTCACTCATGTTCCTACAAAGTCAGCACCTCTTTCCCCTGTCCAGCAGGGACGCAGGTGGGATCCCACGGCTGTATTTTCTGTTTTCCATCCAGACATCCAGGTTCCTCTTAAAGAGGTCTAGTGAAGTACTCTGCTTGACATGGAGAGGGAGTCTATTCCACAGAAGGGGGGGTCTTTGGGACACAAATCTATCCCACCAGCAAGTTCTATTAATGTCACAGACTAGGTTGAGGCCTTGCAAGTTGAGCTTGCCCTAGGAATATATTGACCAAGTTAGTCTTCTGGTATGGATTTCTGCTCTCTAGAATAGAAAGACTGAAATAATGTTCTGGCTAAGGTAAGAAAATAATCCTTAACAGACAAAATGTCTTTGGATGAGAATTGTCTAACTTTTGGCTATTTTTTCTAGGGGCATCCTCTGAAGGAGACTGACTGGGAGATGTTACTTCATCCTGGGTAAGTTGTTTCTTTCCCTGGCCGCTCTGAGAAGAAACTCTTGAGAAACTCACAGACTCAGACATGCCTCTCACGTCTGGATTGGACACCAGAACAGCTGCAGAGGACGAGGCTAATAAGTGGTTCATAAAAGAGGAAGTGACTATACCACAGAAACATGTGATTAGTCTGAGGCACAACAAATGGTCACTGCAAAGTCATCTACCAGCAGCTGAGGCACTGTCTGTACCCATTGTGTAGCCAAGGGCTCCTATCCTGTTTTTTCAGGTACAATGAGAGAAGAAACAGGACCGGCATAAGAATGTATGCTGTAGTCAAGAAAGAAGCCCAATTGCTTATAAGCACTGCTTGGAAGAGCTGGTCGGAAGGTAAGTTTTCAGACAAGTGTGTACAAGTAGCACGCTCACTTATATTCCCCCTCACAGTCCCTCAAAATTCAAAAGTAAAAACACAAGCAGTACACAAAAACCTTGTCAAAACTCTACACCCTTTCATAGAAAGTGTACTGGGAGAAAACATAAAATGAAGATAAGTTGTCAGAAAGTAACATGAGCACCAAGCATAAAACACATGTTTAGCCCTAAAATACAATTCCTTATACTTAAACACCTTCAGGCAAAACACCTGAAGAAGTAAAATAATGAAGCTAAGTTTGTCATAAAGTGTGCAGGAGCACCAAAACACTCAAACACCATTTTAAAGTACATAAAAACACTTCCCCATCTTTCAATCCTTCATTTAAAATGTTTCCAAAGCAATACATTTTTCTCACAAAAACAGTCCCCTTCTAAAAACAGCTGTTTCTGACAGGAAACATCTGATTTTAATAAAATTACCAGCATTCTTCAGAAAATAAAAAAACATATATGACAAAAATATTTAAAAATGCAATATTTTCTCTGTGCAAAGTTTCCCCTACGTGGGCTTATCTGCCAGGAATGAAGCCTGTAGCCAGTTTCTGCTCTTGTGAATCCTTAGAGCTGCTTTTCTTTGAGGCAGCAAGGAAGTCCTGAAGTGTCTACACTCTGAGTTTCCTTCAAGGGGCTAGTCAATCAGCAGTGAGAGTATAAATATAGGAGGGAGCGAGAACTCTATGAAGACTGGCTGGTTGTTATATCCTGGGCAGGATACAATTCAAATAATCAAAAGCTTCTGTAGTAGTGAGAATGATGAACACTGGAAATATCACCTACTAGAAAATCAGTGCATGTTCCGAGACAGAGGTCTTCTATAGTTATAGACCACAAATAAAATTACCTACTTATTACAAGGCAAGCAATTCGGATTCAGCAAGTTGATATCCACATTCTACAAATAGGGCTTAACTGGCATTTAAACTTGAGCAGTGAGTAGCAGCAGGATGGGGTAGGTTGTGAGTGGTATGAAGGTGTTCTGATGAATGAAGAATAAAAGTGTCTCCAGGGAAAGAAGCCTTGCTGAATCCCCAGCACACATTGCTGAAGCACAACACTACACTAATCTCTGATGTTTTATGACCTCAGATGAGAGTAAGCAGTAGGAATTTAGGGGCACATCCCCTACATGGGAGATAAGGGTGCTTCCCTCAGAATATACCCTGTTAGACAAACTGTAATTTTCAGGAATGTTTCGTTGCATGAATTTAAGCGTTTTTATGACACTATATGTTAGATAGTTTGATCTTCAGGACTGGGTTTGGGTACAAGGACTTTGTACTTCACTGAAGTGTGCTGAAGGATTCTATGGCATGCCTGGCATGAAGGGTAAAGCTTGAGGGAAAAAAATGACATCCCTTTTGGATATCGCCGACCTATGTAACTACACAAAATGTGGACTTTCCAGTAAAAAGCATTGCAATAGCATCAAGTGTGAAAGACATCAGCTTAACTCACATCCGGTAGACGAGATATAAAGTCATAGGCATTTGCTTCTTTTGTGGCCTTCTCAATTTCAGCATCTGTAACATCATCTCGGCCATAGCGAATGTTCTCAGCAATTGTTGCAGCAAACAGTATTGGTTCTTGACTTACAACACCTACATGTTCCCGAAGCCACTTTACATTAAGGGTTCGAATATCACGGCCATCAATAGTTACCTAGGATATACAGAACAGATGAAATAAGAAATGCATAATACAACTGAGAAGTTAAATTAATTAAAAAGTCACTAAAACACAAGCATAAATCTATCCTAGAGTGAGAAAATCCATTCTTTTACATATCATGATATCTCAGAATGAAACCTTCATTTAATTAAAGTTTGTTAATTAGGTATGCCCAATAGGCAGAAAGGGCTCATTTTGGGGTGAACCAGGAGAACAGTATGTGTGACTAACTTGCTCAAAGTCCCAGTTTTGTACATTTAGACTGAGGTATTGAAATTCAGGACTTCAGAGTGAGTGTACCCTTCTGAGCTAACCTAAGCTTATTAGCAGATAAGATTATTTACTTTTTTTCTTTAACTAGTTCACCTCTCACAGGGCATGAGATGCTATTGCCTATATTCCATATTTCTTTCCCTGAAAGAGAGCTAAGAATGTCTTATAAATTTTACCCATAGTCATTATAAATTCAGGAAAGATGCAAAGTGTTGCTGAACTTCAAGACATATAAGTGTGCACCTTCTGAAACAGTAAATGACAAAAACAACTACTAGCAATACACACATTGTCAAAGAAATAGAACTAGTGACATTCTCGTTCATTTCTACTGCCACATTAAGAGCTTTACATTAACAATGTTGTATTTTTGATGTTACTCTGGTTATGTTTGCAGCATAAATCCCAAGTGAATGCAAGAAGAAATGTTATAGTTGGTGAAATCTATATGAAATTATTAATATTGCTACACAAAATTTAATTTGGATAGGTCAGTATTTTGCTTAGTAAAAGATGATCCATTTACATCACTGGTCTCAGACATGTAAAACAGTCTAAAGCATGCCTGAAATTAAATTAAAAACTCAGAATACGAAAAAAAGGATGTAAAGCAGATCAAAAGTTCTGAAACACACATTCAGTTCTTAAAGCAAGAGAATATGGCGGAGCTATACCAATGTATTAGGTAAAACAGTACAGTAGAAAGTGCTCTAAGGGATAAGAGACCCTGTTCTAATGCTACCCCCATTACCAGGGTAAATTATTACAAAGTTGACAAACTCTGCAACAGTGGTGCACAGTTCAAGCTTGACTGTACTATTACTGACTCTGTTTGGTGAACAAGCATGACAGACTTTCAACCATGGATGACTGGTGTCTGTGTGATAATAATGCTGGCAGATAATGTTCATACAAAATAAGAAAGGCCAAACAAAAATGTAAATTATGTTAACCCCTTGAAGACTCTCCCTGTAAGTACTGATTGTTTCGATTATTTAAGGGTTGTATCATTACAGTGGTTTGACATTTTCATGAAATTGTCAGGGGAAGCTTGCTACACAATGTCTTTAGAATGCTTTCCTAGCTTCAGTGGAAATTTCAGCATCTGTAACATCGTCTTGGCCATAGATTCAAAGGAGAAACTGCATTTTGAGTTTTTCATAAAAACAGTTTTCAGTGTTACTATGACACACTATTTAGATGAATGAAAAATCTTACTTTTATAAAGAAATATGTAGAGTCTTTAGGTCTGAAGTCACAACTAAGTGTAACTATTTGAACAGCAGAAGTTCAAATATTAGGATCACTGTTATGGTATCATTAACTATTCAGACCAACCCTCCAGAGCTTTGTACACCCCAGGAATGATTGGCCACCTCCCGGTGATGAAAATATTTGTAGAACATTTGGAGGGAGAGGCTGCAGTCCATGTAGGCCTTAATTCTGTGTTACAGTAAGAATCTACCAACAGGAGCCACTCTGTGGTATACAGGGAAAAAGCCTTGACTACGTCACATGTGACCTGAATTTATATAGTGTCTCAGGCACCTGTAGGAGCTGGGAGGGCAGACATGGGAGTGAGCAGCTGCTTACCCAACCTGGGGGAGGACACAGCTCTGGCTGACCTCATGGGTGATATCAAGTGGGAGCCCTGAGTGTCTACCTGTGGAACTCTATTTAGTATTTGCTGCTATGGGACTTTGCACTATTAACTGTGGAAAACACTTGGAGGGCAGTTATAGTGAAATTATGAAGAGTCACTGCAGAGAGGAGGTGCTCCACTTGAAGGGGGAAGGGTATGCTACCCCACAGGACCAGCAAGAATGGCCTGGTCCCTACCACCCAACTCTCTTCATGAGTGGCTGTACGTATGGGCAATTCCCATGCAGGAGTAAATGGGATATAGGTCTCTCACCTGCCAAGAGTCCCTGGATCACATGACTGCAGCATGAATGGGTTGACTAGGTGCAGATGGAGCCCAACACATATGCCTGGTAAACCTGTGAGGACTACTAAGATATGTCCTAAGGGGAGGCAGTACAGGGAGTCATGACACTGAACTGCTTCACTGAAGATTTCTGGAGTGGTACCATCTATTTCAGCCAAGGGCTGATGGCTGAAAAGTAATCTATTTCACAACTGAATCTGCTGGATAACTGGAGGTGGGTACTAACATTTGCAACCTGGGGGGGGGGGGGTTCAGCTACACTTTGCAAGGGAACAGCCCTTCTAGATGGCTGCTAGAAAAGTATCTCCACAGATAACTATGAAACCCCTGTAATAAGACATATGTCTTTTAAGGTTAAGTAGCAAACACAAAGCTTTTACAACTACTACTCCACTACTTTAGACACATATCCATTGGATACAAAGAAAGAGTGATGAATAACTTGCAAATCGGAGTAATGAAGCACGTGTGGGACCAGAGGGCGGCCAAAGTAAAGAGCAGTTGTCATTTGGAGAGGATACTTCCCTAATTTTAGATGGCATGTCCATTTTCCTGTCTTGGGTCTCTTGTTTAGAGGCTGGTAAGCAACAGGTAAATGCTTTTGTTAAGGGAACTTGTGGGTGATGCCTAGTGAATGGGATATATGGGGTCTCACCTGCCTTGGAATCCCTCCCATGATACAAATCCTCTCTTAGTTGGTGCTGGGTACAGGATTTATTCATGCCAACATGAGATCAACCCCTATATTCTTCTCTCTAACAATTGCGAGACCAGCATGTAAAGGCTGAAGATGGGTGTCCATTAACTCCATTCAGTCAGACTGTGGCTAAGCCATTCCACACAGCTCATGTGGGTAGGAACTTATCAGGTAGATGTATAAAGATCTTCTTGCTGACTAGAAATCTACTGACTCATCAGACTGCATAATAGGTTGGTTATGAGGTGCAATGCTTTAAAACTTTCAACGGGGTATAAGCCCCCCACCCCCATCTCTTTGCTACATGACAGCATAACACTGCAGTGAACACTAAATTTGACTGCCTGCCTTTGACAATGCAAGATGCTATAACAAGTTTCTCCACATAACTACATTCCTTTAAAAAGAATAATACTCTACTCTTTGTAACTGTAACTCTTTCAACCCTACCACTGCCAAGTGAATGTCACAGATGGCATCACTGTCATGGGACAGTTGTCAATCAGTGCAACACCTGGATATGCCAGAGGCAGAGGCTATGGTCATTGGATCTCCTCTGCTATCCCAACTAGATTTGTTAGCCACCACAGAGATAATCTCTCACATGAAACCAATTGCACCCAACAGACTGAAGTAAAGAAATACACACACATCTGATTCAGTAATCAATTAATTTTATGCAATATTGACCCAAGAACATAAAGGGAATATACACTGTTGTACGAGCTATCAAAAACTGTGCCCAGACTAGGATTGCACACTGATCACTTCCAAATTTAAGTTGTTGGCTTGGCACCTCAGGCCCATTTCTTACCAACTCTCCCTGTGGAGCCAGTGTATTATTCACCACCCCTTACCCAAGGTAACTGTTCTGCCCTTTACCCAAGGCTACTGTCTACAAACAAAATTATTTTCACACACAATTCCAGGAAAGGCTGGCAGAATTCTAGACTACCTCACAGCTTTCTCCCTACACTGGTAATACTGCCACAACTCCAGCTGGGTCTTTAGATCTAGATACCAGTTACTTGCCAAATAAAAAGTTACAAAAATTAATATCTCACTGGTAGTAGGCTCAAGAAGTCTAACTTGAAATGGAAACCAGAACTTGTCAATTTACACTGCTCAATATTCTCTTCACTGATAATAAATAGCAGTGAAAACACATACACAAGTAATAAATGTCAGCCACAAGTGCTTAAAATTGAATAAATAAAACTTTACTTAAACAATAAATTAGTGTGTGCTGATGCAGATTAGCAATGCGTAGATCAAAACTGTCCACAATGAAAGAAAACAGTTATAAAACAGGAATATTTGTATATCTTAATTTAATAAATGCATTTAACTAGCTCTAGCTTAAAGAGTACTGAATTCCTAATGTTCTAATTTCCTAAAATTAAACAAGGCAGAAATTGCAGATAAATTTACAAGGAAGAGTTCACCTCAATATTTTCAACAAACCTAGACTGCTCCCTGGTTTGGTATTCAAATATTTATATTCCAGCTCATTGTTTCTGTACTGGAATCTAGGGGTTACCAAATTATACAATTTCATTTGCCACAGAAACAAGCATAATTATACTATACTGCATTATATTAGTTTCCTTCCCACACAGAGGAACAATAGAATGTCCCCTAACTGTTTATATATTAATGACTGGTCCCTTTTAGATTTCTGACAAGCAGCTACTTTAAAGTATACTGTAATTGCATTTTATTACCCCTGTTATTCTGTCTCCAAACCGTTTTGTGGCTAATTCAAGTAATTATGTCCATCATGAGAAGGTCCAAAAAGTTACACTTTGCATTTTAACTACAATTTTTATGCATTTCTTGTCCTAGCATTTCCTTTTTTTGTTCACAAAAAAAAAAGCTTACAAAGTTACACATTTTCTTACCACAGTCCCCCTGGGACCATTACGGTTGCTGTTTCCTGAACCAGAGATACTTAGGGGCAGGTCAATGTAAAAGGTGGGGGTATTTTTTCCTGAGTTGTAGCAATCTCACTGTTGATTATTAGAGTACTATGTGTATATGGAATACAGCCAGAAAATGGTGTTTTATTTTTTTCTGTTGAATTGGAAGTTTCTTACAATCTTTTGTGTGACTTGATAGTGTGTAGTTTTTTTTTTGTTTGTTTGTTTTTGTTTTCATTAGAATAGTATTGCACTTTTAGATGCTTCTGTGTTTCCTGAATGTTATTGGTACAGATACCCCCCCCCCCCACATGTGCGTGCGTGACTGGAACCCACACACATGTGCGCGTGTGACTGGAACATGTCCATTAACTTTTTTTGCCAGTGATAATATGACTACCACAGCCTTTGCATGAGCAGGATGAAAAAATCCATGTATAATGAGAGTTCTGGGTAAGGGTACAAATTATAATGTATTTAGATAAAAACAATAAGTGGTTATCATGTACAATGAAATACATTTATCTGAAAGGGACATATAAATTTACTGTAACATTACATGATGACTACTGCAGTAGCCTTTATCTATATGGGGTTATACCCTGCTAAGAATATCACAGCTGACCAACTTCCAAAGGAAAACTCCACCTTCTCCTACAGTTTAACTTAACTCTTAGGTTACTTTTCTCCCTACAATACGATTCCAGTACTGTGTAGGCACCTGAAACCTGCTTGTGCTTTATAAAACTTTCATTTCCTCGATTTGATACCAAAGGAAGTGAAAGATCACCCACTTTATTTTAACTTTAACTTCACATGAGTTGCAGAGGAATTGGTCTACACTCGCATGACATGCGACAGACACAGAGAAATCTGTAGTCAGGACCTCAGGCTGCTATAAACAAGGCAGAGAAGTGTGAAACAGTTTTCCATTGTCTTTATTGCAGAGAGGAAGAGAACTTACCCTGATTCACAGCAACTTTTAATGTTAACATGCCTTTCATAGGAAAGCAGAGCAATTAAATCAGTCAGTGGTTCAAAGGCAGTTGTCACCTATTTTGACAAATTTATATAAGCAGCATCACAGCATTGAAATGCTAAGCTTTAAACTTTAAATATTTGTTTCATATACTGTACATTTTAAGATGACTTGTAGTATTAAAGATGTCTGTGACCTTTAGAGAAAAATCAGAAAATATTTTTTTCTTGTAAAGTATCAGCACATTTACCAAAGTATATGGGTAGGGACTGTCAATTCATCTTGGACTACAAAAAGTTACTTTGAACAAAGGCTTTCAATTTAACAACTGTTTTGGTTGCAGCTGTATCATTCTTTGGCATACTGTAAAACAAGCCCTGAGACACACACATGAGGGCCATTTGAGAAATAAAAGAAGCAGTCCTGTTAACAGACAGTATGTAAGATGAGAGTGACTGACACTAATACCATTATATTTCAATGGAATGGGAATACAGCACTACTTCCTTATGTCTAGCATGACTCATATAAAGCAGATTTCAAATGGATTATGGGAAAAAGAAAGGTCTGAAGAAAAATAAGATTATGTCGCTGTGTCAAGCTTCATTGACAGCCATTTTGCAGAAAATATATTAAAATTCTAATAGAGGGTGTTAGAGAGATTGAGATGTTAAAATAACTTTGAAAAATACATTTTTTTTTAGTTCTAAGGAGGAGTTTTCCTTTAAGGACACCGTCCATGCATCTAAACTGTTAATCAGCTACAGCAGAGCTGAAGAAAGAGTATTTTGGGTGCCAAGCCCTTCAGAGCTTTCATGTCAACAGAGATAGGGAGTTTAGGGCCTTGAAAAGATCATTCCTCAGTCTTTGTTGACCGGGAAAAGTCAGACTGGGTAAAACCCATTTTCAGTGGAGGCCCAGGGAGAAAACCTCCACATTTAAGTTATACGTGATGTACATTTGTAATTGCAGGGTTAAAACCTCTATACATTTGCTTATTTACATGATTTTTAAATATTTTTAAATAGTACTTACATGAACATAACATTTGAACACAAGAAAAAAAAATGAGAGAAATTAACAATAAATTGGCTAATTATTGAATAGAAATAACATACATTAACAATTAATGTATTTATAGCATGAACACTGCAGGGAAAAGATCAGACTGGGGTATTTTTGAGTTTAGTAATAATTTACAGACAGACAAGAAGAATGTAGCTTAAAAATGATGAGAGATCTGAAAGTTATGTTAATGAGCAGGAAGATAGATGGACATAGAAAAAAATTGTAGTCAGAGGTGGGGGTGTTTGAGAAGGTGAAAAAGTAAGAGTTCAGAAAATAAGTGCTGTATGAGAGATAAAGTTAAAAAAAACTGAGAAGCAAAGTGGCTGTAAGAGTTAGAGAAAAGTAATCAGAGTAAAGCTAGCCAGGTGAACAAGAACAGAGCCATTTTTGGCATAGGTGCTGTTTAAGCAAAGTTTTAAAACGATTTAAGTTTTCTATCAGCTCCAGGGTTTTGACACATAATGGGAGTAGAGAGAGTCTCCAGCAGTGTTGAATGTCTTACTGATCCATAGTGAGAGTTCATTGCTAGAGCAAAGGTCTCTAGTGGGTGAAGTGTACAGCAGAGTATTTTGTGATGCTGAATATTTGTCTTGAGTGTACAACATGTTGTGGGCAATGATTAGTTGCGAGTATGTCAACTGGTTTGGGAGTTCAAGCCAGTTTAATTGTTTTAAAGCAAGGCAGTGGTGTGTTTTATATGGTTGGATGGTTGCAAATTTAGCTATTTTATAGTAGCAGTAGGCTAGTTTAGATTTGCACGTAGTGTTGATATTTGTAAGAATGGGGAAGCACATAATAAAGAAGGAAGGAGGTAGGTTGCTGCTAAGATAATGCTTGCTTGATCTGTCAAGTATTGTTTAGCCCTATAGAGACAGTGAGTTTTGGGTGTTTCTTGATGGAATGAAGTATGTGGTGATCAAGTTTGAGGTTGTCATCTCTTATAACTCTGAGCAGTTTAGTGTGTCTATTTTTGTGTTACTACTTGAAGTAATATGAAATATGTGTTTCTGGTTAGGGTGTTGTTTTAGAGTAAATCATGCAAGTTTTTTTTTTTTTTTGGCATTAGGGTATTTTTAGCCATATTTCAATGTCAGTGAATGACTTTTGAGTGAGTTCCTGTAATTTTGTTATGGATGGGGCAGAGCAGATAAGAGTTGAATCATTGACATATTGTATGAGAGTGGCAAGTGTTGTAGGAGTATGAAGTTTATTAATGAAAATATTAAATAGAAGGGGGATGACCACTGACTCTTGGGGAACACCAACAGATATTGGTTGAAATGCTGAAATGTTTTATTGCCATTTAGTTGCCTGCTGATGATTGCATAAATAACTGAGAAACCAGAAGAGGGAGGGGTAAGTGACACCTAGTGTTGCAAGTTCAGAGAGGATCTTTTTGTTGGAGCACTGTGTCAAGGAAATGTGAGAAAACAAAGTTGCCCTTATTTCTGTATTGGTTTACTATGTTGGTGAAGCAGTAGCAATACTGTAGTTGGGCCTGAAACCATGTTGGATGTTGGAGAGGAGGTTGTTTTTGGTTATATTTCATAAGTTGAGAGTGAATACATTTCTCAAGGATTTTAGAGAGGGGTGATAAACTACAGACCTATTGCTTTCCTAACTCTGTTGAAGTACCTCCATTGTGAAGGGGTATAATGGAATTTTTCCACCTGGGTGGGACACAGTTTTCAGTTAGACTAAAATAAGGGGAATTTAGGGAAGGAACAGCTACTGCAGCATTCGAACATCCACTCTTTTGGCAAGTTTACTTATTCAGCTGTATATGTTCATCACTTGACCACTGCTGCGGTAGCCTTAGTTATATGGGTAGATTACCGTAACTTATACTGACTGGGAGGAGGAAGATAGAAGATATATCCCTGGGAGATAGATCTTAGCAAAGTCTGCTCTAGTCCTAGAAAATGATCTAGTTTGTAGTGCTTTGCAAAGACATGTATACAGTACCAAGTTGCTGCGTGTATTAAACCACTAGAATCCACTCCTTTCCAAAAGTCCACAGATGAATTCAGATGAATTAGCAGAGTGAGCCTTGACCCTGTCTGGTATTGCCTTATTGTGGTGGGTATAACAAAAAGAAATAGCGTGAGACAATCATTTGGAGTGCCTGTTTCAACATGGGCTATCCTTTTTTTACCTTCATAAGAAATTAATAACTGCTTAGAGTTAGTAAAAGTTTTAGTCTGTCAAGATAATATCAGAGTTGTCTGTAAACATCCAGAGTATGGAGAATCCTTTCTCCCTCATGTTTAAGTTCTGGAAAGAAAACAGGGGAATGGATAACTTGGTTTAAAGTAAATTCAGATCTCACTTTAGGTATAAAGGAAGGACTAGTTCTTAAGGAAACCACATTTTTCTGGAAAATGAGATATGGTTGATCTACCATAAGAGCTTGCAACTCAGATAATCTTCCTGCAGAATTTAGAGCAACTAACAAAACTGTTTTCCATGTCAACATCCTCTAATCAGCTTGATGAGCTGGTTCAAATGGAGTTATTTTTTTTCAAAACAAAGTAAAGATACCACCTGTTTTCTAGGAGGCATGGTATGCAACACCTCTTTCAAAAACATTTTAACATTACAATGCATTGAAAGGGGACAATCTATGGGTAAACATACTGAAATGGTTAAAAATGAACCTGGAAAGTGGAGTAAAAAAGTCCAGAGGATAATAACTCATACGAATATTGCAAAGCCACAGAAATACTAGGCTTAAAAAAGGTCCTGGTTCTTATTTTGGCACCGACTAGAAAATATTTTCCATTTACTAATATATGATTTCATAGTGGCAGGTTTTCTTGCCTCCTTTAATACCTGCTGAATGTCCTTAGAATTTTAATACCTTTTAGGCACCTATTTTCAATCATCCAGGCAGTTAGTTGCACTTGATTCAACTATAAAACACCCCTTCTGTCCTATGCGAGTAGGTCCAGCCTGTGAGGAAGCTTGTAATAATTGCCCTTCATAGGTTGGTACTAGGCTATTGACCCTAGGGCCTATACAAGCCTAGCCATAACAATTCCCTGGCTATTTCTTCCCACACTATTTACTTCCCTGGACCCTTGTCTAGCAGTGCGACTGATGTGATATGAATTTCCTTTCTCCTATCCAATCAAGGTTCCTTTTGAACAGGGCCAAAGAGGCGCTCTGCTTTACATGTATGGGCAGTCTATTTCAGATTCTGGGAAGTCTCTGGATCAGGAACCTATCCCTCCAGCATGCTTTATTTATTGTAATAACAAGGTTTGGATCCCTGGAGTGTGTGGCTCTAAGGGATTGGGATTTCTTTAAGTGTAGCATGTCCAAAAGCTCTGGCTTTGACATGGTCTTGTATGTTTAGCAGAGATTGCCTCGGAGTAGATTATATGCGACAGAGTATAGCTGGAGTTTTTTAAGGCGGTCAGCATAGGGCATCTGCTTTAGGCTTGTGATTCTTTTAGTGAGGTATTTCTGCGGCCTTTCCAGTTGTTGCAGATGTCTTGAGAGGTACATACCAAATGGGGCATTGTATTCTATAATGGGTCTAATGAGGGATAAGTACAGTGGGACAATGACCTCCTTTTTTCTGGATGAAAAGCCCTTAGTGATGAGGTGTGCCACATAGAAGGATTTCCTGACTGTTGTGGTGATGTGGTTATTGAAGGTGAGACCACTGTCCACCTGGGTCCCTATGTCTCTTATCACACTTTCGGTGTTTAGTGTACTGCCACCTATGTGGTAATTCACGGGTACATGTTTTTTCCCAAAAGGGATAGCTATACATTTATTGGCATTGAGCTTGAGCCCATGGCTCTGGCACCTAGCATCTGTTTCTGTAAGGCCCTTTTGTAGAGTATCCACATCATTTGGGGATTCAATAATGGCTCCCAGTTTGCAGTCATCTGTGAACTTTGTTAGCCAGAGTCCCTTAGTGTTGGCCTGTACTTCAGAGAAGTAGATGCCAAACAAGAGAGGTCCCAGGAATGAACCCAGAGGTACTCCACTTGTCACTTGTCTGGAGCTGGATTTGGAGTCAGCTACTTTTACAGTGTGGGTTCAGTCAGTAAGCCAGTTGGCAGAGTGACGTAGGGATTAATGGCCTTAGACATTTCCAAAAGAAGGAGGGAACCACTGTTTCCAGGGACAGACGTGAATCAACACAATGACCTGAGGAACGTTCTTCTGAATCTTCAGAATGACCCTGGATATCAGTGGAAAGCATGGGAAACATACAGAGACATTTCTGCACAAGGAAAAAATGAATCTGTTTTCTAGGCCTTTTTCCATGGAGTCCCAGAGCAGAAGTTCTCCAACTGATTTCTGTGAATGGAGGCAAATCTATCTGAGGTACTCATTACAGCTGGATTAATTCCTGAAAGACTCCCCGACTCAGTCTTCGTTTATGATGGCTGCCTTAGTCATGCTCAGCTTGTCTGCACAAAATTTGCTCTGATGGGATACAAGATGGCTGTAGAGTCAGAATGTGCTGAAAAGCTGAAGGTCAGGCTACCATGGCTAGTCTGTACGGAGGGTAAGATCTAGTTACCCCGATTTGTTTATGTGCCAGATAACTGCAGTGTTGTCAGTAATCCCTTTGTTCCCTGGATCCATAGATGACTGAGAGAATCGAAAGCATTTATTACCAATATCGTTTTTACATTTATGTGTTTTGGTCTGCCCATTTCATTCCAAAGTTCCTGCACTTTTACTCCCATAGACACAGATCTCCAAACAAAGTCTCAGGTGTCTGTAGTTAATAACTGTGCTGGAGCTGGAAGGGAAAATGTGAGACCTGGATTCATCTAATGCTGGTATTTCCACCCAAGGTGTTCCCTTTTCACAAATCTTAAAACGGGTATCTGGAATGCCAGTGGACATTGATTTGAGACCATGCTGATTTTAGGAATCACTGATTTTTTTTTCTCAGGTGGACTATGGATAGAGGATTCATGAATATCATGGCTGTCATAAATCCTAATATCCTGAAAAATTCCCTTGCTGAAGCCTTGATCTGAGTGAAAAAATTCAGGAATATATATATATATATATATATATATATATATATATATATATATATATATATATATATATATACAGATATATACATACACACTCACACTCACACTAGCAACTCACACTAGCAACTCACAATTTTCCTGTGTGAGAAAAACTCTTTGAACTGTAGTACTAGTACTAGAAGACACCCCAGGAACACAGCTGGATTTAGCACTAGGCAAACTTGGCAGTGCCTAGGGCACACTGGCTGGGTGGGTCCCACTGGCTGGGGGCTGCCACAACATTTACTTTTTAATTAAAATAAATTGTATGTATGCCTTCTTTGAGGACATTCATTCTTCTTTAAGAATGCTGTCTGCATCTTTGCATCAGCCTGCTGTTTTCTTCTTTTCCACATCCAGAATTTAAACACAAGATGTTCCTGTCTAGAATACATGGGATTTATGCCTGCTTCTTGCTTCTTCTGCCTACAGACAAAACAAACAAATGTACCATTAGCAAGGAAGGTGTCTGTGTATATAATGCCCTAGTTAGGAATGGCAGGATAGTTAATTTACTCAGGCTCAAACCCTGTACCATGCTTACAGGAGACAAGAGCCTGAATCATCTACACAAACTACCAAACTGTTCAAAGCATACGAGTTTCAGTGTATTTTCAAGGAATTACGAGTTTCAGTGTATTTTCAAGGAATTGCAAGTTTCAGTGCATTTTCAAGGAATTGTGAGCTTCAAAGGAAGAGAAGTTTACTGCTACTCATACGAAGGCTGCCTTTACACATCTAACAAAGTTTAAAAAACGTCTAGATGACTGTATGTGTAATTTAAAAATTTCACAAGGGATATGTGAGGAAAATCTGCTTGCTGGGGACAGTGCTAATCTGTCATTGGTACTGGGGGGTGAGGCTGAGCATTGATGGCGTCCTTGTGGTAAACTTAGTAAGAAATTTGAATTTATATTTAAAAAATATTGAACCTATAATATAAACAATATTGATAGAGGCTTAGAGACAGCACAACCCTGACTTATTTATTACAATAGATTCTTGTTTATAATCACTTTTGTTACTGAGCATGATTTTACTAGTGTTTGTAATGTATTACTTATTAAGGCTCTGACACAAGTTCATAGCTTGCAAGGTTTAAAATGTTCTCATGCATAAAAATAGAACATTGTGGAGTCTGGTTAAGAACTTTTTATGTAGAAAGGGACACTCTTGAATGCAACTACAGAATTTAACATACTAGCTCCAAGAAAGTTGTGTCTGTCTGCATGGAGATCTTAGTGGCTACAATGACAACCCTTTGTTTCTAAGCTGCTATGTTTACTGTATGACAA
Source organism: Protopterus annectens (assembly GCF_019279795.1). Classification (NCBI taxonomy): domain Eukaryota; kingdom Metazoa; phylum Chordata; order Ceratodontiformes; family Protopteridae; genus Protopterus; species Protopterus annectens. The sequence goes on from NC_056731.1 coordinate 226,026,306, forward strand.
GCAGAACTGGTGGACCAGCATCTGCAGCAAAACTTAGATTACATTTAGTAATTTTCACATCACAACATACAGTTCTCTCCTGATGATCAATGTAAGTCTCTCAGCTTTCTAAATTTCTTGCATACCCTTACTTAACTGTAGATGTGAGCTATTTCAGTGATGCGGGTGGAAAGAACAGCACTGCAGTTAATTTACCATAACTGCAGATGTTCAAGTGAGGGCATTCTGCAGTAATTCCCTTAGGGGATGCACAACCTTCTCTCCTTGTTTTGGGAAAGAAAAATCTCTGGCAACTGAATAGCTCGATTAAGGACCACCAATGTAATTATTTCAGGCATAAAGAAGGGGGTTAGTGTACAAGATGATCCTGTTGTTTGGAAAGATAAAAAAGGATTTTTACATATAAGGGGGTTGTAATTGTAAAATTCTCTTAGCTAAGGCAAATGCAACAAGAAAAACAGAATTTACAAATAAACATAATTAGACAGCATTTCAGACTCAATGTGCACTTCTGTTTATCACAATTACATTACTTTATATACCTGTTAAGTGGTTACAAGTTGTGAGGTTTAAAGTGGCAACGATGCAACCACAAAAAAATTATTATAATTTTTCTCCTGCAGTTTTCATCAATCTTAATTAACTTGTGATTTTTTTACTGAACCTTTTAAATATAAGAAATTTTTGTAATGCTAAAATAAAAAAGAAAGCAGTCAACTGTCATGTTCGATCAATTGATCTCCTTCATTTGATCTTTCACATTCACTGCTGTTTAACTTAATTCAGCGGGTTTCTGGCACTAAAGACTGGATGTAATGAGATGCATATACACACACACACACACACACACACACACACACACACACACACACACACACACACACGCACACACACGAAAAATTAACTGCACCTCAGAATACAAAATGTTCATGCAACATAAGGAGCCAAAAAACAAAGAGAGAACCACTCAGAATGGAACAAGTACTACAGATGTCACATTTTAATGATGCACTTTTGTAGTAAGCATACACCAAAATGAAAGCAAACGAATTTCTGATGAAACTGTGCTAATTGATGATATGCTATTAAGTTCATAAAATTACCTCCCCTTGTAGTGGATCATAAAATCTCTGAATCAGCTGAACTGTAGTGCTTTTTCCGCAACCACTGGAACCAACAAGGGCAATTGTCTTCCCACTCTGAATTGTCAAGTCAAGGCCTCTGAGAATCTACAAGTTACAGTAGAATACAATGTTCATAAATACAGCATAATGGTTATCCAGAAATGTTATGTATTAGAACATGCAGCACTGGTATACATGACAGGACTGGTGCTCTCAGATCAATTAGGATTCATTCCAGCTAACAAATGTAGGCTAGTAACAGAAAAGCTATATACCTTACACATATGTGCTACTGTTTGGATGCTGAAGACACATCTCCTTACTTTCTTTATAACAAGAGTTTTCTGTGACAAAAAACGATTTTTTTTCTTTCCATTACATCAGAGTATTCAGCAAACTATCGGTGGTCTCCTATTGTTTGTGCCATATAATGCACCTGTAACGTAGTTACTTTGAAAGGATCCAATAACTTGAGGTTATAGACCTCTCAGGTAAACAAGCTTCATTCCTGAACAAATATAACCATATATGGTATCATTTCTCACAAAGAAATGAATGCTTATAAACTAGGACCATATTTGTGTGTACAGTGGCTTGTCTCTGGTGAGCAAGACATGTTGTACTTCGAGTTGATTAATGTATTTCTTTTAGACTTAATCTGATAGCACATCCATTTGTATCACCAGATTCCAAATATATTATATATTTATTAATTTAAATTTGTTAACTTTCATAGAACACCGGTCTCTTTGGACTATTTATAGACTCATCCTGGGAGCTGGGACGTAAAATAAAAATACAAAATTGTATCATAGCTTTGAGTATAACAAGCAAATATTAGAGAAACAGAAGACAAAAATATAAAAAAATTCTGAGCACAGAATTGGTAACAGTTAATACCTTGTTAAAAAAGTTAAATACAGTAACAGAGACCAGCAAGTCTTCCTTATGGACACGGACCACACTGATAGCTTTGTGTGTAAAAGTACTCTGCATATGCCAATTTTTTTCATCTTCTTATATTTAATACTAACTCCTGGATTCTTTTCAGTGAGCTACATTCAAATGTATCATAAGGTGGCCCAGTTCATTCTGAGGAGTTGCTATGTAAACACTCCACTTTTTAAAGGCAGACAGTTTTCTTACTTTAAAAAAATGCATGATGGCACCTCACTGAGAGCTCTTCAATATCCTTGCCAGTGACATCAAACAAGATGCCACAAAAACAGAGAAAGATACAGCGTACAAAAGGGCAAACATGATTAGTGTAAGCTATCAGAATGGGCTGAGTGATGTTCAGTGCTGACAAATGCAAAGTATTGCGCTTAGGAAAAAATAAGAAATAACCCTGGGATTGTATACAAGCTTTGAATGGTGTAACTCAAAGCCACAGAAGAGACAAACAACTTGGAAAGGTTTATAAATACAGCAATACACTGCCTTAAATTAAGCAAACAGGCAACAGCCAAGGCCATTAGGATGCTGGGTAGCAGTTCCAAGGGTGCAGACATTGGGGACAATGAAGTAATTTCCTGCTCTACAAGTCATGGGTGAGGTTACAACTGAAATATTATATATATAGCTTTGGAGACCATATAGAAAAAAGTTTGCCAGTGTTTGAGATGCTATAGAGGCAGGCAATTCAGAATATAAAAGGGATGAGAAGGAGCAGTATATGTGGAAATGTTAAAAAGGACTAAGATTGTTATCTGTTGGGACACAGTAAAAAAAGAAAGTTGAGGAGTAACTTGGTCCAACAGTCATCAAGGGAATATGTGGAGAAGTAACAGTCTAAAGGTCAAGAAACAACTATGAATTCCTAACCGGGAGGAAAAAAGCTCATGTATATAAGAAGTTCTAAACCATTTCTTATTTAAATACCATTAAGTCTTCATTTGCATAAGTTCATTGAAAGCTGTCATGCTTAAGTCAACTGACCTCTCTGAATCGCACTGAAGCTGGGTTTAGCTGTGACCTGTAAAGATTGCCTTTATGTCTAAATTCAATAATGATGCCAGTTGTTTTGTTCCAAGCAGTACTGATAACAATACAAACCCAGTAAATGAACCACTGAAACTGCAAACAAACAAAGAAAACTATTTGTCTGCAGTATTGATAAGAACACATTTTTGCAACTCACCATATCTCTACGACCTTGCATGTATTGTTCAAATCCCTTATTCAAAAGACATTCCTGAAGAAACTATATTTGATCTTCAGGCCCTTCCATAAAGAAGAATGAAATTAATCCAGCCTAAAAAATACTCTATACAGTTAGTTGCTGCTTCAGAAATGAAAGCTTTATCTGCATAACCCTTCCTTTTACCCCTCAAAATATTAGCATTCCTAAATCAGTACAGTGCATTATTCAGAAGCATAACTGATATGTTTACTTTACACATGTGAGCTTAATACAGCATTTTTGCCCTGTGTGTCTTCTCAGTATTCACAGAATCTTATTTAATTTGCAACTTATTATTTTCATCAAAGGTCCGTTTACCTTAAGACAAAAAATCTACAGACCTCACTGACTTAATCTCTCGTAACAGTTGCTTTACTGGTTGATTTAAATCATCCTTTCATCCATCTCTGCCCTCTTTTGAGTTCATAACTTTATAAAAAAAATTGTTACAATAAAATAAAATGTATAATCAGTTAAAATGTTACCTCAAAAAGTGCTTAAATGATTCTTCTATAAATTAAAGAAACTTCTTGATAACTTACTGGAATATCTGGTCTGGACGGATATGAAAAGTGCACATTTTTGAATTCGATATCTCCTTTCACACTGTCAGGTTTATATCCATCTTTGGAACTGCTGTCAATTAAGCGTGGCTAGAATAAAGGTTTACAGTCTTTTGTTAAATATGCATTTTTGAGTTAGTTTCCTGCCCCCCCCCAAAAAAAAAAAACTTTCTGTCAGAAAATAATTCAGCACTTGTCCTCTCTAATTTGTATTGAACAAGGTACTCTAAACCCTCTTATATTTATTTAGGTTTATCAGACCACCCACACAGTACTGTTAATGTTGACACAATATAAACTGCTACTGAGCCAATTTCTGGAGTCCTGGAGTAGAGCATCCGTTTCACTAAGCATTTTCAAGGTTGGGCACAACAAAAATTTAATATAGAGAGAATGAATATTTACAAAGATAAATGTGTGACCCTGCGTGGTGTCAGCAAGTGAAACTGATCAAGTGCCTCAGGTTTCATAACCTACTACACCATATTGGGAATTATGTAATTAGTTTGAGACAGTCACATTTCTGAAATATGCAAATAAGTCAGGAGATAAATTTTGAAAAATATATGTTTTGTGTGTGCATGCATGTGTTTTGGGGGTACGGTTGATATGACTGGATGTATATTTGATTGGCAAAGTTTAATCTTAAAATTGCAGTACATATTAGTAAACAAGTAGATGCTATGCATTTGAATGTAAATTACACTTGTGTATCTGTGTGTGTGTGTGTGTGTGTGTGTGTGTGTGTGTGTGTGTGTGTGTGTGTGTGTGTGTGTGTGTGTGTATTATATAATGCACGTACATGGCTGTTTGACAATCAAATGCACAAAATATCTAGCCACTAAACTGACATTCAGATCACTGAAAAAAAATCATGCTTGTGCAATTATGTCTGTGTGTGACTCTTTCTCCCTCTCTGTCAGTTTGCATATGTCAAGGATGCTTCTTGATACATGTATAATTAATTGACATTAACAGTATGACAGTCTACTATCGGTGTACTCAGTTAAGGACAAGGCTCTCTATTTGCCCTTACCAGCCAATCACTAAAACAGCTCACTTTACCTATTCAGGCATGTCCAAAGGCCAGTTTCAGGTGTACTCTCCAGTCCAACTGGTGAATCTGGGCATTTTGAGGCAATGTTACAACTGCCTCATGTACACAGACAACCCTCTCCTCCTCCTACCACCAAACACTAATATATGTGAGAGATGAAATTATACAGCCAAACTGGAGGCAAAGCTCTCTCAACCCAAGACTGGAACTAACAGTCAAGAAGAGAAGGAAATACTTGCAACACACCACCAGTATCACATAGACCTACTAAACCAACACTGGCAAATAAAACACATAAATACACGAAAACATACTCAGAGGCTCTAAATAAAAATCTGCAAAAGCAACAGAAACCTCCAAAGCAGGAACCCAAGCAACCTTCACAGCCCATCACAAACCATGAAACACATACTTCACATAATCAGTGTGCCATGCAATCACAGCACTTAAGGCAAAATAACATACCCAACACTCTAGTAATAGGTGACTCTATAGTCAGGCACACTGATGTCCCACTAACTAGGCTGGACAAGGAGAAGGTTACAGTTAGCTGCCTGTCGGGTGCCAGGATCCACCACATAACACAAGCACTCAGGTCACTCAGAACAAGTACAAATACGGCTCTGTCATTGTCCATGTTGGTGAGAATGACCTGAGACGTACGTCCCTGGACTACATGAAAGAGCTCTCTGATCAGGTATTCGAGGCTTGTATGACCCTGACCCTGAGTAGCATCCTGCCCTCAACCAAGAATGATACCACAGTATAAAGAAAAAAATGATAAATTTCAATAATTAGCTAAGTTTCTGGTGTCATTCAAAGGGGATCCAGTATCTGTCCACCTGGGATGACATGCTCGACAAACCACGTTGCTTCACAAGAGATGGTTTGCACCGGTCACCCTTAGGCTTTCAAATACTGGCCAAGGCTTTTGCCACCCCCATAGTGCCTTTTTTAGGCAAGGCTCAAAAGACAAACCCACCACCGTAAATAGCACAAGTAACCAAAAACTGAGGGTAATGCTACTCAACGCCAGAAGTCTAAACCTCAAAATGCATGCGCTCGAGGCACTCCTCAGTATGGAGAACATCGATATCTGTGCAGTAACAGAAACCTGGTTTAAGGCTCCTGAGAGCACCCCAGCACTACCAGGCTATAACTCATACCATACTTTTTGGCCACAGAACCCGGACCGAAACACAAAAGGCGGGGGTGTATCCATATTCATCAAGGATACCCACACCTCCAGGTTAGTGTCACAGTACAATACCTCAGAGATCATCCATGTGCAAGTAACAATGGGCAAAACTGCAATTCAAATTGTAGCTTGCTACAGATCACTCACTCACTATGACCCAGGACTCCCATTCCGCATTTCTGGAAACACTGGAAAATATGAAGGTCCTACCAAATGCCCGGATATTGGGTGATTTCAATTACCCAAACATTAACTGGGAGAATTACTCAAGTACTAACTCCCTTGCCCAACGCTTCCTAGAATTTATAAACTCAAATGCCCTGGATCAACTGGTCAACACCCCCACCAGAGGTGACAACATATTGGACCTGGTCATCACCAATATGGGCGACCGGTGTTCTACACCGGAGGTCAACCCCTCGCTGGTTAGATCAGATCATAGACTAATCACTCTGGAAATCCACATTCCGCCCCCACCCCCAATCAAGGAAACCACCATGAAAAACTTTTCAAAAGCAAACTTCACATTACTTAAGACCGAGGTGGAAAGATTCACAGCCCCCATGCTAAAGGACAACACTGTCCAAGCTGCTGAATCCCTTGCAAAGGCACTCTATGAGCACCTGCAAGAATGCATGGATCGTGCTATCCCCAAGCAAAACCAAGACTCACTCCTCCAAGAAAAGGAAACCAGTGTTATCCCCAAGCAAAACCAAGACTCACTCCTCCAAGAAAAGGAAACCAGTCTGGTGGACCCCTGCCATAAATAAGCTATACAATAGAAGGAGGAAACTAGTACAGAAAAGAGTAAAATCCCAAGAAGGAAAGACATCCTTGATCAGTATCAGCAAGAAACGACGATCCCTCATAAAATCATCCAAGGCTAGCTTCGAAAGAGAAATTGCCAAAGACTCCAAAGATAACCACAAAGTGTTCTTTAGCTATGTCAAGAACCTAAGTGGAAACTCTCCGATCTGCTCTGAGTTAGTGCAGAATGGTACAAAATACACTGAACCGACTGATATTGCCAACATTCTGGCAGACAGGTTTAGTGCAAACTTCTCCCCCTCTCACCTCCTAAAGGGCTCATAACCATACCAGAAGAATGTAGAGCCCCAGCAATCACTGACACTCAGGTTAAAACAGCCCTATCCAAAGCCAAAAACACAGCTTCAATGGGACCGGACGGTGTCCCAGGCTGTGTCTTACACGAGCTCCAAAATGAACTAACCCCTCACCTAAACACACTGTTCAAACTCAGCCTCTCTACAGGCTACATACCCATAGAGTGGCACACAGAAACAGTTATCCCACTCCACAAAGGTGGAGCCACAACGGAATATGGGAACTATTGCCCTATAAGCCTGGCTAGCCTAATCTGCAAGGCTATGGAGCGCATCATCATGGAACTCATTAAAAGAGACATTGGGACCCTCCAAACACTGGACCCTACCCAGTTTGGCTTTGTTAAGGGAAGATCATGCCTCCTAAACCTGGCGGACTTCTTTGAGACAGTTACCAAGGCTTTAGACGAGGGAAAGTAGGTCCACACAGCATACCTAGACCTCGCAAAGGCTTTCAACACCATTCCCCATTCTGGTATTATAGAAAAGCTCACCTGCCTGAACATAAACCCCTACATCATGAGATGGGTTGCCAATTGGCTCATGGATAGAACTCACAAGGTGAGAGTTGCAGGCTCTAGGTCTGACTCTACACCGGTTATAAGTGGTGGCCCCAGGGCTCAGTCCTGGGACCCCTCCTGTTTGGTATATACTTCTCAGAGGTACAGGCAAGCACAGGAGGACTATGGCTGACCAAGTTCGCAGATTACTGCAAACTGGGGGCCATAATTGACTCTCCGGCTGATAGAGACATTTTCCATAAGGGTCTCACTGAAACGGATACCTGGTGTCAAAATCATGGCCTCAAGCTAAATGCCAAAAAGTGCATAATCATCCCCTTTGGAAATAACAAAGTACCCGCAAACTACTACATACGTGGTAGTCCCCTAAATACAGAAAATGTAATAAGGGATCTGGGAACCCAAGTAGATAGTAATCTCTCCTGTGATAATCATATTGCCAAGGTGGTTAGAAAATCCTTCTATGTGGCCCACCTAATCACAAAAGGGTTCGCATCTAGAACAAAAGAGGTTATTGCGCCCCTCTTCTCACTCATCAGACCCATCATAGAGTACAATGCCCCATTTGGGATGTACCTTACAAGACACCTGCAACAGCTTGAAAGACCACAGAAGTACCTCATCAAGAGGATTACTGGCCTCAAACAAATGCCCTATACAGCCCGACTGAAGAAACTCCAGTTGTACTCGGTTGCATACCGCTTACTCAGAGGTAATCTCTGCCTGACATACAAGGCCATGTCTAACCCAGAATTGATAGACATGCTCTACCTAAAATAAAAACAAATCCATAAGAGCCACACACTCTAGGGATCTAAACCTCACCACAATGATAAATAGGACGTGCTGGTGGGATAGATTCCTGTCCCAGAGACTCCCCATGCTTTGGAACAGGATTCCAATCTACATTAGGCAGAGCTCCTCACTAACACTCTTCCAGAGAAACCTTGATGAATGGATGGGAAACAGAAAATTTACCCTAGGGATCACTGCAGTGGCTCTGCTGGACAGAAGCACAGGGAACTAATGGCTCTGCTGGACAGAGGCACAGGAAACTAATCTAAGGGGCCGTCGAAAGCCAACACATTCCAGCTAGGCTTATAGATGCCCTCAGCCAGATAGCCTAATACTTACCTATGAACCTATATATATATCTATATATATATATATTATATATATTATATATATATATATATTATATATATACATATATATATAAAATTATGTGTAATATATGTGTGTGTATACATATAACTTCTTTTTCTTTCGGCTGCTCCCATTAGGGGTCATTACAGCGGATCATCAGTTTCCATTTCTTCATGTCCTCTGCATCTTGCACGGTCACACCAACCACCTTGCATGCCCTCTCTCATCACATCCACAAACCTTATGTTAGGCCTTCCTCTTTTTGTCTTACCTGGCAGCTCCATCCTTAGCATCATTCTCCCAATCCAGCATCCCTCCTCAGCACATGTCCAAACCAATGCAATCTCCCCTTTTTGACTTTGTCTTCAAATGTGTGTATGCATGTATGATTCTGTTTAATTTCATTAAGTCACTTATCAAATATTGATTTTTGATGCAATTGCAAAAGATTTATTGAGATCCAATTCAGCAAACTTGGTTCATAGATTCCAGACATGAGAAAGATAGGACTTGCTCCCTTACAGAGGCAGCCCAGTGGTGCAGCGGTTAGGATTGCAGCCTCATAGCAAGAGGTTCTCTGGTTCAAGTCTCAGCTGGCATGCCTTCTGTGCAGAGTCTGCATGTAATCCCTACATTTGTGTGGGTTTCATCCAGGTATTCCAGTTTACTCCCACATTCCAAAGACATGCATCTGGAGCATTTCTCCCCAGGCCTCTGCTGAAAATGGGCTCTTTCCCAGTAAAGAAATGTAAAATAAAATAAAATAACAAATAAAGATTCTATGTTAGTACCTGGAAGGGAAGTTCCCTGAGATGGGTTTGATAAACTTGTGATGTACTGCAACCCATCAAATTGTGACTTAACAAAAAGAAATATAATCAATTAAGCAACCCATCAAAATGCGACTTAAAAAAAAAAAAGAAATATAATCACTGTCAGTTTAAGTAATGTTTTCAAAGTTAATATGGCAGTTAGAAAACCAGTAATGGGGAAGGGCAAATGACCAGAAACTCAAGATGGGAGTTAAATCTTTCTGTCAGGGAAGGGCAAATGACCAGAAACTCAAGATGGGAGTTAAATCTTTCAGTCAGGAAATCTTTGTATCTAACCTGTTTAATAACTAAAGCTATCTCATTCAGGTCAAAAGAAATTACCACTCCTATATAATCTGCTCTAGGCAGATGAATTAAAAAATATGCAGATAGAAAGACCCCAAAGGTTCCTAATTAAAAAGATCACAGGACTGAAGACTCAGTTACCAAGAAAGGCTTGAAGCTCTTTTTCTGTACTCTGTCTGTTATAGATTCCTGGATGGTGAATTACGTAAAACATTCATTGCTGTTAAGGACTCAATCGTCTTTGATCTCTCCTACACCATCTCAAAGCAAATGGCTCCACAAACACTCAAGACCTATAGTGTTGGTGATGGTGCAGCGGTAGCATTGTCACCTCACAGCAAGAGGTTCTCCCGTTCGATTCTCGGCTGGAGCACCTTCTGTGTGGAGTCTGCATGTCCTCCCTGTGGTTGAGTGACATTCAAAAGACATGCGTAAATGGGCATGCCTTCGTTGAAGGTTGGGCATCAAGCTGGCACGTCGGCACCATAAAAATCAACTGCCAATCATTAGCGGATTGGAATTCCGCTGTGGCGACCCCTGACCAGGAAAAGCCGAAAGAAGAACAACAATCTTAGACCTGTTTTGCACAGGACAACAGTGTTGAGGGATACCCAATTTTTTTAGTCTCTTTATGATTGTATATCTTAGTGTGATGCAGCTAGGTGCTTTTTAGTAACTTTAGATGTTTGTACACTTTTTACTGTCATCCTGGACCTTGAGGGTGTTGAATATGTAAGGTTATATCTTCATAGACATAGCTCATATTCTAATGATAAGATATCTTATTTGTTCTCTTTTGGACCTTGTCAGAAAAATATGTATTAATGTGTGTATTAGTAATATGCTTAGTGCATTTAGAGCTTGAAAAGGGTTAACACATTTATTCTATTTCATACTGCATAAATCTGTACAAACTGCAGATGCTTTCTGACCTTGTATTGTTAGCTAAAATCTTGCTTGTGCCTTGGAAATTTACTGAGAAGCAGAGGATTCCTGCTTACGTTAGGAAATTAATGAATAGAACAATACTACTTGTATGAAACTTAGACAAGAAGTTCCGTTTGTGCTGTGAGAAAATACATAGCTGTAGAAGCTATAGATAATTAGGACAAATCCTGTTTGAAAATATGAACTGCAATCAGCATTTGCTTGTATCTGAGTTAGAAGAGTACCTTGAAATGTAACACTGTACAATAGAAGCCTGTAAACGAATTAGTGCCCACCAAGGCCAGGTTGTTTTTCTCAAAAGTTTCTCACAAATCTAGTCATGTCAGCAGAAAATCTGAGTAACATCTGTTGTAGAACAATACTGAAAGCTGTGTTTGATTTCGTCAGCCATAGAAGGCCATGTCTTGTAAAACAGTATAAGAATAAGCATACTTCCTGTTAGTAGTTAGACAAATCCTTGTATTTGCATGTTTTTGTCTCCTTGCAGCAAGTAATTAAATATGCCTTAACTGAACCTTACATGCATTAGTCTTTGAAGTTTTTTCCTTTGACAGATTGGTCCTTCAGACCGGAATCCCTCACTTCGCCTCAGATCAGACAGGCTAGGTGGCTTGAAACCGTAGGGGGAAGAAACCACATTGGTACTCCTTAGTTGAAAAGCCCTCCGATTGAATTGTCGTACAAAAGACGCCAGCCACTTTCTGATCTGCGACTGAAGGACGGGTTTACTCGAACCAGGTGATCTATCATGAAGGCTCAGGTAAGGTGAATCTACCTTTTTTTTTCTGTTTTAGATCAGGGACTAGATTTGTATTTATTTTGTTAAGACTTTGTTTATACAAGTCAGGGACAAAAAGAATACCTTCTTGTCATAGATCATGGAAAAAGAGCAGGTAAGCAGTCATTCTGAAGAGACTATAACAAAATCCGTGGTACCATGTTAAAAATAAGGAGTTACGTAACGATTAAAAGGGTAGGACAGAATGGGTAATAATTGTACAAAAAGACCCCAAAATCCGCCGTTAACCGAAGACGCGAAATACATGCAGTCACAGCGTGCTGATAATATTAAATACTACTCAAAATGGGTTAAGAAGTATGAATTTGATGGTAAATTAGAAAAATCCTCGCTTGTCAAACTTGTCAAACAGCTTAAAACCGATTCTAAAGGTCGGGTAAAAAAGCAACGTCAATTAGGAATTCCTCAGGCACACAGGTGGATTGAGGAAGTAAACCAAAGGGAACAAAAGAATAATAATTCAAAAGCAATATTTTTAGATAAGGAGAACAATAACTTTGTAATAGCATCAGCCCCTCCGCCTCCCTTACCAGAATATGAGGCAAGTGAACAAGTTAGTCCACCCCTGCGATACCCTGCTGTCACTGTAAGTAGAGACACTACAAAAGTGAAACCGTTTATTAGAGATCCCATCGAGACCAGGTCTCGAACACGGGCAGGAAACTCAAAAGGGGACATTGAATTATATCAAATGAGTAGAAATTCATGATCTATGAGTGAAGAAGAAATATGCCCGCTTATAGAAGTGCCTAATCCTCAGGCAGGACAAGAAGGTCAGGACCCAGCTATCCTAGTGTACAGACCCTGGACTCCGGAAGACATCCGGAATTCCCCATACAAAAGTTAATTTTAGAAAGTTCTTAGAAGATTTGCAAGGAATGAGGCTAAGCTATAATTTAAATGGAGAAGAGGTGGAAAAAGTAGTCAGACAAATTGTGGGCCAGATTGGCACATGATTAGTGGCGACTGGAATGCCCGTGAAGCTGCGCTCAGGCCCCTCCCACATAGCAGTGCAGAATTAGACTTACAGAACGAATCTCTGAGAAATGGAAACCTAGGGCAGACTGGACTTGCAGTAATCAATGCATCCAACAGGAAGGTGAAACTATTGACAGATATTATGCCAGACTATTAGAATGTTTTAATAACCACTGTGGAATGCAGGTTCCTGAAGATCAGACACACGATTCTCCATATGAGCAGCAGTTAAAGAATGCATTTTTGAAAGGCAGTATTGCACCTATAAGCAGCTTTATTACAAAACACATGGTAGATCATCGTACAAGCAGGTTACAATCATTGCTTGAATATGCTAGGCATGCCAAAAGGCATTTTAATAGCAAAAAGGAAAAGAAAGCCCAAGTATTTTCTGTAGAAGATGGAGCAGAAGTTTATGTAGTGCAGTCCGGGAAAAAGGGCAAGAGAAATGCCCAGGGAAACAAACAATCTGATCAGCGATCAGAGGACTTTGAAGGGCGAAAGAAAAGGGGTGAATGTTTTAAATGCGGTAAAAAGGGACATTTGGCAAAGGATTGCAAGAAAAACAAGAAAGCAACCACGGATGATAAAGTGGGTGAGGACTGACTATATGATAGTCAGGAATCACTAGAAGGGGATAGCAGAGAAAGGACAAGTGAGAATGTGTTGGAGGGAGTAGAGAATGTGACAGAAGAAATACAGGAAGTGCAGGAAGTCACGGATAGTGAAGAAAATGAAATATTAGATTTGGCTTTATTGAGCTTAGAGCTCTATTTAGCAGACACAAAACCAGAAGTTACACTCCTGGTAGAAGGGAGGGAAGTCAGATTCTTGTGTGACTCAGGGGCATCACAGACCCTGATACATCCCTCCAAACTGCCAGAGTCACATATTAGTGAAAGCAGCTAATGGACAGCTGTATCGGGAGCCCCTCTCCCATAATATTGTGATAACTGATCCTGTTTCAGGATTGACCCAGAAAAGCAAAATTGTTGTTTCTGCAAAATGCCCAGTAAACCTCTTGGGCAGAGAGCTTATGCAGCTATTTGGTATAGCAGTAGTTCCGACTATACAGGATATGGAAGCACAGCGACAAATTGATACCTTTGCAGTGCAAATGGAGGGTAAAATGTTTTATTGGTACAGCCAGGACTTGGTTACAACTGGTCCAGGGGCAGTGACTGAAGAGTTGATGAACGTAGCCATCAGCAAGTTCCCCTCCCTTGACATTGATAAACAGCATTTGTTGCACTGTACTCTGTATTATTGTAACACACCAGGACCTGATAAGGAATACGAGTAAGAATTGTTTAGAAATCGTGCAAACAGATTGATATTATGTAATCTGTACTGGGACACAGAAGGGAACAGTGTAGTCAGCTGTTCATTGCCCCAGGAGTTCTTTGCAATTTATAAATCTAATCGATTACCACATGTTAGCTTAACTAAGGGCAAGAATGTAAAATGGGTAGACTTAGGAGAAAAAGTCACGAGATGGGAAAAACAGACAGAGTTAGAACTGTCAGAACAGGGAATACACATGCAGAAGCTAACTTGGATAACTCAGACCCACCCAGCTATACACTTGCAGCCTAGCAAGGACAGATGATTAGTACACCTATTGAAGGAGGAAGAGAATGCCTTACAGAATATACCAGAAACTCTGTGGTCAACAGGAAAGTCAGATGTAGGACTTATTCGTACAGCGGGACCAGTTACTATTACACCAAAGTCAGCATTTAGACCACAAAAAAGACAGTATCCCATAAGGAAAGATGCAGAGGTAGGAATCAAACCTATTATAGCAGCTTTACTTAAGGAAGGGGTGCTGGTGGAATCTCCTGATTCACCATGTAACACACCCTTATTTCCTGTTAAGAAAGCGAATGGAGAGTGCCGTATGGTCCAAGATTTACAAGCTATAAATGACGCAGTAATACCAAGGGCACCTACAGTGCCAGACCCACATACCCTGTTGAATGATTTAAAACTTCAAAAGAAATTTTTTTCTGTGGTAGATATCAGCAATGCGTTCTTCTCGATACCAATACACTCTGACAGCCAGTATTGGTTTGCATTTACATTTCAGGGGAAAAGGTATACATATACGTGACTACCACAGGGGTATTGTGAAAGTCCAACAATATTCTCACAAGAAATGGCAAGCAACTTGATGGGATTTACCCCACCAAGAGGTAGCCAGATTTTGCTTTATGTTGATGATATCCTGCTGGCGGCCCCCGCCCAGCAAAATTGTAAAGAAGATACCATAGCGCTATTACAATTTTTAGCCACTAAAGGACATAAATTAAATAAAAATAAACTGCAGCTTTGGAAAAAAACAAGTTAAATACCTAGGATATGTAATATCCAAGGAGGGTAGGACATTAGATGAGGACAGAAAAGTAGCAATTTTGCAAGCACCAAAACCCACTACCAAGAAGGAAATTATGTCCTTCCTGGGTACGACTAATTTTTGTCGGAGTTGGGTTCCAAACTATGCCTTGGAATCTGCACTGTTGACTAACCTGATTTATAAAAAGCCTATGGCAGCACAGGATTTGTTACAATGGACACCAGAAGCAAAATTTGCTTTCTGCAAACTGAAACAGTTAATAGCGTCCTCATTAGTTTTGGGATTACCAAACTATCATAAACGTTTTTTTCCAAACTGTAGTTTGTAAGCAAGGTTATATGACATCAGTGCTAACACAGCAGCATGGGGACAAGCAATGTCCTATTGATTATTATTCATCACAACTGGACCCAGTGGCACGGTCTTTACCCCACTGTGTACAAGCAGCAGTTGCAGCTGCAATGGCAGTACAGGCTTCAGCCTCAGTAGTTTTGTTCCAGCCTCTCACATTGAGAGTGCCTCATGCAGTCACGATTATTTTACTGCAAGAGAAGGTAGCATATGTTTCCCCTGCTAGGCATCTTTCCTGTATGACTATATTGTTGAGCCTACCTCATATGACAACTGAACGATGTACGACCTTGAACCCTTCTACCTTGCTCCCAACCCCTGCAGATGGCACACCACACAGCTGCCTACAGGTAATTGAGCAAAAGACACTTGCCTAGAAAAGACCTTAAGGATGTTCCCTTGGATGATGCTGAGGTGACATACTATGTGGATGGCTCATGCAAAAGGGGTCCTGCAGGACAGAACCTAGTAGGATATGCAGTAGTTTCTGATATTTAGATTATGGAAGCAAAATCTTTACCACACAATTTATCTGCACAGGCAGCAGAATTGATTGCCTTGACACGGGCATGTACCTTAGCAAAGGGTAAATGTGTGAACATTTTTACTGACAGCCAGTATGCTTTTTCTACTGTACATGTTTTTGCGCAACAGTGGAAAAATCGAGGAATAATAACATCTACTGGCAAACCAATCAATCATGCACAGTATATTTTGGATCTTTTAGAATCTATTCAGTTACCTCAGAAAGTAGCTATTTGTAAATGCACAGCTCATACCAAGCAACAGGACAGGATTTCAAAAGGTAATGCGAGAGCTGATACAGCTGCAAAGTAGGCAGCTTCAGAAGTATTTCTTTTGAATGAGGAATTACAACCCTCAGAGATTTTAGACTTAGAAATATTAAAGACAATGCAGACACTTACTACGCAAGTCGAAAAACAAAAATGGGTAAAACGAGGAGCAATTCTCGAAAAGGAGCTGTACATCTCTAAAGAAGGGAAACCGATATTGCTGTCTAATTTATTTAGATATGCAGCTTTGTTGAGCCATGGGCAGTGCCATGTCTCAACAGGGGGGATGGTACAGCTGGTGAACCAAGTGTTCACGACATATGGATTCTTAAATTACTCTAAAAAATTCTGTTTGGTGTGTCATGTTTGTAATAAACATCATGCACAAGGGGCGTTAAAGCCCAAGCAAGGGAGTTTCCCTACACCACCGTATCCATTTCATACTATCTGTATGGATTTCATAGAGTTGAATAAATGTGAAAATAAGAAGTATTGTCTTGTCATTGTAGATATGTTTTCCAGATGGGTGGAAGCCTTTCCGACTAAAAATCCAGACGCAGCAACTGTGGCCAAAGTTCTTGTTAAAGAAATCATCCCTAGATTCGGCATTCTGGAAAGGATCTACAGGGACAACAGCACACACTTTGTAAACCAGACCATACAACAGTTAAGTAGACATTTTGGTATTTCTTTAAAAAATCATTGTGCGTATCACCCACAATCTGCAGGGCTAGTAGAGAGGCATAATGGGATTTTAAAGAATAAGCTAAGGAAGTTAATAGTAGAAACACAGAGAAATTGGGTGTACTGTCTGCCCCTGGCACTGTTGAGCATGAGAACTGTTCTGAATGCAAAATGATCGACTCCTTTGGAAAAATTATTTGGAAAGGCTTATTATATACCTCAGTGGAAATCTCTCATGCCAGCAGACCAGGAAGCTGACAGTACACTAGCTGAGTATATGCGAAACTTGTTAAATTCTAAACATTTGTTGCAGTCAAATTCTGTTTCAGATAAAGAACGATCCAGACCGTCAGAAATGGCAGTGTCCCCTGGAACCTGGATTTGGGTGAAGACAGTAAAGAAAAAGAATTGGGCATCACCAAAGTGGGAAGGTCCATATCAAGTGCTTCTGTCGACACCCACTGCAGTCAAAATTGCGGAGCGTGCCTCCCGGATCCACCTGATGCACTGTAAATTAGTCAAAAACTTTGAACTGGACAACAATCTTGTCACATGCCAAGAGTAAAAATGATAGAGTCCAGAAGAAACAGGAATGCGGAACAACCCTTTCCTCAGAAGTATTGCACAATCATCCTGTTAACTGTACTAGTGACAATCATCTTTTTGTTGTGGCCTTTCCTTTTCACAGCCACACAGACTGAACTGAATAAACGTGAAGCATTACTCATAGACTGGCATCCAAACTTTAACACTTACCAGGCAATTAAATATGTGTATGCTGAGACTTTCAATGTTTTGAATTGCTGGATTTGCACAGCTTTGCCAACAGCATAAGGGGGGTTATTAATGACTACAGTCCCCCTAGGGGTCAATGAGACCTGGGAGAACTTGATTTATGATACCTCAACCATTACATCACAAGATAAAATAGCATTGCACTTGTCTGTTCCACAAAAGGGAACTGTGAGTTTTTATAAAAATGATACTGTTCAGGTGGGTTGGAGCAATTGCAATGTGGCTGTTCCTTATAAATGTTAGACTAAAGGTAACAATGTAGATCTTTATTGTAATACAAACTAGGATTCATTTCTTGGATTGATGCACAAAACACTTGACGAAGTAAAACATAATTCTGTTCTTTATAAACAACTTGACAGAAAAATGTTTCATGTAGGGCGAGTGTATATTCACAGCAAAGTTACTACTAAAGTGGAGGACTGTTATTTTGTTTGTGGCAGAAAGGCATACAAATGGTTACCTGAGAATTGGTCTGGCAGTTGTTTTTTGGGTTACCTGGTTCCGGTCATACGACACACTGCAGTTTTGCCTCGAGGAAAAATTCAAAATGTCCAAGAGGTTGTCAAGAAACCTGTAAATCCAGTAGGACAAATCGATGCGCATTGTAAAGATCATCATTCCATAGGCAAAAGACTGACACATATGGACTTGAGTGATAGCGTTATATTGTGGGCAGGCATATTACCAGCATATGGAGCAGTGAAATCGATCTGGGAGCTGAGAAAACTGTTGAAACTTCTCGAAGTAATGAGTAATGCAACTTTTTCCGCTCTCGAATTGGTGACTGATGAAATGAATGCTATGAGAACTGTAGTTCTTCAAAACTGCATGGCTCTCAACTTCACCCTAGTGGCGAGAGGTGGTACTTGCGCTTTAATCCAAGAAGAATGTTGCTTGTATATTCCTGACCATAAACACGAGATAGACAATCATCTTGAGGTAATTCAGCAAGTGTCAGCCATGACCAAACCAGACCCAAACCCACTGATGGACTTTTTCCAGAAATGGTTTGGGGGGTGGGGTACTATCCTAATGAACATCCTGACTGCCATTTCTGTAGGAATGCTCCTACTAGGAGTATGTGTTTGTTGTGGCATGCCCTGCATGAAAAGGCTGATTAAAGATTTTATAGACATGTCAGTTTCTGAAACCTTATATCAAAGTACTGAGTTTGAAGAACTGTTAAAAGATTGAAAATGCTTTCATGAGGTTAAACTGAATGACTCTCTTAACTGCAAATCCTAAGTGGAAGAGGTTAGGAGAAGAAAACAAACTGTTTATGCTTATTTTGAAAGTAGAATAAAAGTATTAAAAGGGGGGAAATGTCAGAAAATATGTATTAATGTGTGTATTAGTAATATGTTTAGTGCATTTAGAGCTTGAAAAGGGTTAACACATTTATTCTATTTCATACTGCATAAATCTGTACAAACTGCAGATGCTTTCTGACCTTGTATTGTTATCTAAAATCTTGCTTGTGTCTTGGAAATTTACTGAGAAGCAGATGACTCCTGCTTACGTTAGGAAAATAATGAATAGAACAATACTACTTGTATGAAACTTAGACAAGAAGTTCCATTTGTGCTGTGAGAAAATACACAGCTGTAGAAGCTATAGATAATTAGGACAAAGCCTGTTTGAAAATATGAACTGCAATCAGCATTTGCTTGTATCTGAGTTAGAAGAGTACCTTGAAATGTAACACTGTACAATAGAAGCCTGAAAACGAATTAGTGCCCACCAAGGCTAGGTTGTTTTTCTCAAAAGTTTCTCACAAATCTAGTCATGTCAGCAGAAAATCTGAGTAACATCTGCTGTAGAACAATACTGAAAGTTGTGTTTGATTACGCCAGCCATAGAAGGACATGTCTTGTAAAACAGTATAAGAATAAGCATACTTCCTGTTAGTAGTTAGACAAATCCTTGTATTTGCATGTTTTTGTCTCCTTGCAGCAAGTAATTAAATATGCCTTAACTGAATCTTTCATGTATTGGTCTTTGAAGTTTTTTCCTTTGACAGACCTAGTGTTGTAAAATAATGCATTTATGTTTGCAGAGTTGGTCTATTTACAAAAGAATGGCGTAACTATGGGGCACTTCTTGTGCCAATAGCTATGACAATCTAGTAATGGATAACTGGGAAGAAGAATTTCTTTTAAGTAATCATAGATTCTCTACCCATTTAAGATTTTTTTAAATGGTTCATGGATGACATTTTGATTTTATGGGCTGGACCAGTGGAGCTGATTTGAGTGTTTCTTCCAATACCTTGAAAACATGACCAGTTTTCTGAGGTTTAGTGAGACAATATCTTTTGATACAAAAGATTTTTTAGATGTCCATTTGGTCAAAAAGAAAGCAACTATTGAGACTAGACTGCATAGGAAAGAGTGTCTTACATTGTACAAGTATGCATCCAATGCATATTTATCGTAATATACCTAAGAGCCAAGCCCTGAGATTTTCTAAATTGCATACAGATGACCATGTTTTTAATGGTGCCTTGCATAAAATGATAGAGGGTTTTGTTGAGAGGGGATATTCTAGAAGTGAACTGGATGGCTTAACTGATGATATTAACAAGGTACAAACTGATACGGCCAGGCCAAATTTTTCTGATAGAACCTGTAGAGTTAAATCTAATAGAAGTATAGATGGTAGAACCAGAAGGGTCCTGGCATATACGAATGATATAAGAAATATCTGTGAGATCATTCATAAGAATTGGCCCATCTTGTTATCTGATAAGGTGGGGAAAGTGGTTGGTCCCCACCCCATATTTTGTTTTAAGAATAGTCCTTCTCTTAAACATCAGCTTTGCTATGGACCAAATATAAGGATGTTTACCACTTCTGACAAGGGATATGGCACATTCCCATGTGGAAAATGTATGGCTTATGGTTATATATCTGATTTGAAGATATTTATACATCCCTGCAATGGTTATAGATTTACTGCTAGATTTTATGTGAATTGTAACAGCAGTTTATCTGGCTCACTGTAATTCTTGTGCATGTTTTTACATAGGGAAGAACAACCGTACACTCAAAGAACGTATGTTGGACAGCATGACAGCATGAGATATATTAAAACTAAAGATTTAGGCAGTGCATTTTACAGACATATTACTGATTTTAATGATCATAGTTTTAGTTTTTTAGTGTTGCAGGGTATAGGTAAGAACCCTAGGGATAGTGATATTGTGAATAAAGTGAAGGTAGTGGAGGTTAAATGGATTACTAGTTTACAGGCACAAAGACTTCCTGGCTTAAATGCAAATGTGCCTTTAAAACCTCTGCTGAAGACACGTAGATTATGTCATTGATTTTAATTGCTTAACCTCTGCTGAATGCATGTAAATTAGGTCATTGATTTTAATTGCTAATTGTTTAAATGATTGATTATTTCATTTGTTAGTTTATGTAGTAGAATATATAATGGAGGTTTGTCTGAAGAAGTGCATTGCGAGGGCACGAAAGCACTTACATCTATTAAACATTTTTATTGGTCGTGTTTGGAAGGTGTATTTTTTTTCTTTTTATTGTTGGATCGTTTTGATACACTCTTCCTTTGTCCACTTGACTAGTTTACTTTGTTGCAAATAAATAAAACATGCTGAAGGGACAGATTTATTGCTCAACACATCTCCCTTTGGAATACTCTATCAGCAATCCTGTGCTTTTTCATGCAACCAGGTGGAACTACCATCATCAGCTTGAGTGGTCATGTCCATTATCTCTTTGCACTGACCCCCATGTGTTTTAGAAATTTCTAATAATAATAATAATAATAATAATAATAACAATAATAATTATATAATGAGAATTTTGAATTTAAGAACTATGCTCCATTAGCTTTTACTCTTGTCTATCTTAATTTCTGTTTCTATAGGACAAGGACATTCCAAACATATTTTATTAAAGTGGTATTCTGACATGAAATTGAAATTCATTAAGTAGGACTGCTGATAAGTTTTGTAAACTGTCTGTTTGGGAAACTCATAAGCTAAATGACTTCTCCAGGATGTGTTGTACTAACTGGAGTAGGGGTAATCTGTATTTTATCAAATTAGCAAGATAAGCAGTGACCCCGAATTTCAAACTGACAAAGTAAGCACTTGCTCTGATAGTTTGATTTAATCAGACGGGCTTAGGTTCAGTTTTTCTTCACAATTTTATATAATTAGAGAGGGAAGCTGCCCTATTAACCTACCACATAAGCAGTGTGTCACATAGAACTATGACTGTTATACTGAACTGCATTAATATTAAAATGAATGTCTGTTGTGAAATTTATTCTATGCACTTCAGTCTTAGTCACTGCAGTGCTGCTTCTAATATAGGTTTTCTGCCAAGGATAAAGGAAAAAAGGCCACCATCATGCTCATCGACAGCAGATACCACAAGTTTCAAACTCTCCAAGCACAGGTCGGTGAATTTCATGTCCACAATTGCAGTTTTCCATAGGAAAGCACCAGTGGTGTAGTTGTTAAGTGTATGCTAGCAGCAATTCCTTTCATTGGGTCTGTGAGTCTGTGGAATTAGTATATACACAAGTTCAGAGGGTGTGGAAAGTTGGTCCCCACAGCGAGGAGGGGGGTGCAAACAATTTTATGTACATTTTTCATAGTATTAATTTCCAAACCAGTTGTGTGAGATGTATGTGACAAGTCATAGTGGAAGCAGGAAAAGCGATGGAAGATGATTTGTAGAAAAATATGGGACATCATTAAGACCGAATGGAGTAAGTTTGAGTAAATACTGGTACAGTCAAAGAGAAATATCTAGTTTGAACAACTATTTTAATAGGGTGAGACAAGTAGTCATTGTCTTAGTCTTTCCTCCCATTTATATAGTAAAGAAAACATACTTCAAACATTAAGAATAGAATGCAGCTGCTAAAAAAATGTACAGTTCAAAAGCTTACTGCAAAACTTTAAATAAGAAAATAACCACAATTTACTGTAAATGTTGCCTACGATACTGACTTAGTCTCTAGTGCCAAGCGGCTTCCAGCAGTAACTGCTATTTGTCCATACAACTAGCAGCAATAAGAAAATCAAGAGCACTGGTTCAGACCCAAAAGTAATTTATTCTCTAGCGCCTTCCCACAAGACCTTCCAGGAGTTAACTCTGATTTACAAATGCAGCTACAAATAGGGTTGCCACCTTTTCAAATGCCCAAAGTGGGACATTTTTTGTAGAAATGTCAGATTTTGCAGGACAAAACATATTACTTACCAGTGCAAAGGATAGAACTTCACTTTTTTGCCAAAATAAAAGCTTATTATTGTAGCATTTGAATTGCTTATGCTATTTCATATAACATTTCGATGTTTCAGATAAAAAATAATTGTTTTATACAACTATTAAAAAAAAACTTAGGAAATATTTTTGTCTTAAAATGTCAGGACATTTGCCATTTTTTGATTTTTTTCGCAGGACACAACTGCCCAAAGAGGGACTGTCCCTCACAAAGCGGGACGGGTGGTAACCCTAGCTACAAAGCAGGAGAGAAAACAATGCTCCAGGAACAGAGTGACTTTGTGCCCCACTGGAACTTTAGTGCATCAAGAAGAGATTAATTTACTTCTTAGAAAACTGCTTACCTGCACAATAATTTTGTAGACTTCATAAGCGGCACCACGGGCATTAGCAATACTTTCAAGGTTTGGTGCTGCTTGGCCCAAGGAAAAGACACCGATGAGTACTGAGAAGAACACCTGTGGAATAAATCATGTACAAAATGACAAGAATGAATGGAGCTGCTTATTACTGTATACTTGTGCTCTTTCTAATAAATAGACAAATATTCTCAAATCACATTGACTCGCACTGAAAGGGTCTGTGACACATTTGGTATTAAGTATTTTTAACCGAGATCCATGGTAATTAATACCGAATCATATCCATTCAACAAAATAACTTTTTATAAATATAAATGAGCACATTTTAGTCAACTCTGAGCTTACAAGTTGATAAGTGTTCCACATATTGCCCATTTGTTCCGCGTTTTTTGATATGGAAAATATAGGCCTACTAACTTTACTCTTATGTACGTCTTTTGTAAGAAAGGTCTTTGATTTCAGAGACCTACATAATAAAGATCTTCAGTCTGACATTTCTTGTCTTAACACACTACTAGAGATGGTTCTTACTTTGTTACTTGTTAAGACCATGTGCCTAAATTGGCAAGTATGTGCATTTATTTTCTTCAGCAGATTCACTGCTGTACCACACACACCACTGAGTGACAGATGCAATTAAAATTAGTTTTGTAGAAATTACATTTTAATCTACATGTAACATTCCTTTCAAATTTCTCCTGTGTTTTATAACAGTCATCCTTCTACTTTACATCTAGCTCAGAGAGCTTCTAGAAGCTATTGCAATTTACAGTTTCCCTTGGGAGAAGAGTAACATGATCTAGGTTTGTAAATGCATTCAAGTTTCTTTTTTGCATATGTTTTTATAATGTTTAATTTTAATATGCTGTGTTGGGTCTATGAACACCTTTTGATTGACACATAAACATTTAAGTACCAAAACTCCAAATGGCCACTTCAGTGAATTTTTTCCACCAGGGGAAAAAAATTTCTTGGCTGTCGTCGGGAATTTTTCCTTTCCTCCACTGTACTGCGATCTCGGAGTTGGTATATTTAGTTAAGAGGGGTGTGGTTGGCAAAGCCCCTCCACTTTGTAGGGTCTGACAGTTTGTTTTGTTTGTGGTTGGCCAAGCGATTTTTCCCCTGGGAAAAAATTTGCTAAAGTGGCTGTTTACGTGTTAATGAAAAGGTGTTTGATGAAAACGCCTTTTTACAACATAATATTGACCCGCTGTGTTCTACCACCAAGGATTAAAGGAAAGGGAAAAGAAGGATACATATTCATTATTTTTGTTGTAGTGGTGCAATGAATATTAATGAAGTAGATGTTACTGAGTGTCAGTGGGTAGTGACATAGGGGAAGCCAGTGGGACATGGGTGGGGGGTTGCTAATGCACATCCAGGGGTGATAGTTCTTCACTTCAGGTTTATAACCTAAAAATGCCTTCATGACACTTAAAACTATGTTGCAGTTCATCACATTAAAGTTAACATCAACTTTTATCAAATAATTCTTAAAGCTTGTTAATTCTAATTATGTACATGAGTATAGATCTTCAAAGCTTTATAAGGCTTGTGCCTAGAAACAAATTTTTGTAATGTTACATTTACTAATTAATAGGTTTATTGTAAACCAAATAGTATCAAACAATCTGCAGCTATTTTCATTAGTTAAGACATTCATGTGCAAGACGGGCCAAACACACACATGCACTGTAATGCCCACAAATATTAGATAAAGATACACATGGAAAAAACTCCCTTAATGCTGCAATATTTCTTTAAACTCCAGAATACTCTAGGATATCACTCCAGATGGATATACTGTAGTCTTGTTACTATAATGTGTTGTGAAAGATGCCAAGTCAATATTTCCCCTCTAATTGTGAGATCATGAAGTGTGGCTTTGGATAAAACAGAAAAAAAAGTAAATAGACATCCTTCATATCATCTAAGCCAACAGCTACATCCACCCAAAACTGCAGTTCCAATAGGCCTGTACCAGTGTTCTTTAGCAACATTTTGTCTGTGTGTATGTGTGTACGTGTGCATGTGCATGTGCATTTATGCACATGTATTTGATTTCTGGGATAGGGTCTGGCTTTACTGTAACCATAAACAGGATAGAGTAGGTATCATAAAATGACTGATTATGTTTATTGGAAAACTGCAAAACAGTTTCGTAGCTGACTTCTAGACTAACTGCTCCAGGGAACCTTTTAAGCCTAGCCATGCTTCCCAAGGTTCATAGGATGATACTAGGCTATTGGCCCAGCGGCTCTTATAAGACTAGCCAAGAATTTCACCCATGTTCCCTCAAAGTCAGCACCTGTTTCCCCTGTCCATCAGGGATACAGGTGGGATCCCAGGGGTGTATTTTCTGTTTTCCATCCAGTCATCCAGGTTCCTGTTAAAGAGGGCTAGAGACATAATCTACTTGACATGGATAGGGAGTCTATTCCCTAGATGGGGGAGTCTCTGGGACACAAATCTATCCTGCCAACAAGTTCTATTAATGTCACAGACCAGATTAAGGGCTTGTGTGTGGGTTGCATGAGTGGAGTTTGACTTACAGATATGCAGCAACTCTATCAAGGCTGGGTCTGAGATGGCCTTTTATGCCAGACATAGGTCACGTCTGAGCAGTCTATAAGAAACTGAGTACAGGGACAAGACATTTAGCATATCTGTATAGGATAGGTGATTCAGATCCTGGATTTTCCTGGTCAGGAACTTCTGTGGTCTCTCCGAAGGGGGCATTGTACTTGATAATGGGTCTGATAAGTGAGGAGTACGGGGATGTTATGAACTCCTTGTTCCTAGATGACATACCCTTATTTATGATGTGGGCCATGTAGAAAGCCTTCTGTACAACGGAGGTAACATGGTGGTCAAAAGTCAGGTTGCTATCAAACTGGGTGGCCAAGTCCCTCATGACTGATTGCATGCTTAGTACTTTATTATTAATGTGATAATTAGTGGGGATGCCATTTTCCCCAAAGGGGATAATGATGCATTTCTTGGCAATTAGTTTGAGGCCATGCTTCTGGCACCAGTCATTAGTTTGGGTAAGACCCTCTTGGAGGATGTTCACATCACTAGGGGAATTTAAGACAGTGCTCAGCTTGCAGTCATCTGCAAACTGGGTCAGCCAAAGACCATTGGTTTTGGCTTGCACCTCAGAAAAGTATATCCCAAACAGTAGAGGCTCCAAGACTGATCCTTGGGGTATGCCGCTCATTATGGGTCTACTACTAGAGGTGGCTTCCCCTATTTTGACAGAGTGGGTTCTATCAGTGAGCCAGTTAGATACCAATCTGTTAACATATGGGTTGATGCCTAGCTGGGATAGTTTATCTATTATGCCCGAGTGGGGAATAGTGTCGAAGGCTTTGACTAGGTCAAGGTAGGTAGTGTGCATCAAAGGTGAGAATCAAACTCTGTATCTTGGGTCTATGAGGTAAGCATCTTAAGCATTATGCAAACCCCAAATGTATTATTGCATGTGTTACCACAAAGATGGTGCTGTAGCTCATTACAACACACCCTAAAATCAACTATGTATACAAGTTTGTGAAAAACTGTCACAGCTGCCAAACATGCAACAAAATATAATTTTTTCAAACCTAACTAAAAACATGACTTTTTTAAAGATGAAAACAATATGGTGTTTTTTTTAATTACATCAGAAAACTGAAATGGAAAACCATGAATGTAAGATAAGATGACTCTCAGCCAGAGGAAATGGCAAATCTGCTTTCTTAAAGAAATAATACCAGACAACTACACTAAGGGGAGACATCCCTTATATAACTGCAAGCCTGACAACTGCTGCCACAAGCAAAATTAAAGGAAAACAAAAATGCCATGAGACCAAAAATTAAAGGAAAACAAATTCCATGGGAACATACAACATATCTGGCAGTTTCTTACTCAGAAACCAAGGAAAGGCTAATTAAACAATGCTACCATATGGACACATCTGTGACCTTTGGCAATAGGTTGTGGTGATACCAATTCTCAGCATAAGGTAACACTAGAGCAAAGCAGTATTGGACCAAGCAGTCTGACCATACAGAATCATGAAGAGAGTCATACTTGTCAGTACTTCTGTTACACACAAAACAAAATAGCTACAAAGGAAGCTCTTCCATTTTGAATCTTTTGACAATCTCAAGAAATGTACCAGTGGCACTTAATGAAGGGCTGATGATGCACGCTGCTTACTTGCTAAAGCTTTTAATACTATTACACATAAAGGAAAACTAGACAAATTAAAAGCATTACATGCCAATTAGTATGTAGTTCAATGTACAAAACAAAGGGTGAGGAGAAAACTGACTGCCCAAAGGATAATATACATATTAAAAGCAGTATATGTCAATCCATTTGTAATTTAATATCTAAAAGCAAAAGGTGTGGGAACCTGCCTGTCTCAAAAGTGGCCACCAGTGGTGCCCTACAGGGCCACAGGGCTGTAGACTTGAGCCACTTGTGTTTAAGCTAGCCTTTCCAGATATAAAAGTATATGGGTTATGGATATCCCAAAATGCTGAAGACTGCAAACTGGGGAACAAAGTTGCTTCAGTATAAAAAAAAGATACCGATGTTTTCAGAGATGCTCT